>NC_049983.1:11693254-11935257 GCF_000003815.2 Branchiostoma floridae
ACCGCTTTAGCCGGTATTTGACCGTCTTGTGACACGGGTAAATCTGCTTGAAGATTATCGATCTCGGACTATACATTGTAAAAGAAATTCAAAGGGGGCTCGGGACGGATGGATGAGGAATGACAGAGAAAAAAGTAAGACTGAAAGCAATGATTCAAAGAAAAAGAAGAAGAAAATGGAAATATGAAAATGAGAGGTGGAAAGAGGATAAGAAGGAAAAGGATGAATGGATGGATGAAAGGATAGACGGATGGACGGACGGACGGGCGGATGGATGGATGGGTTGTTGGATGAAAACATGATGAATTTCGCTATCAAGATGACTAACTTACCGAGCTGTAGAGGTGCCCCGTGTCGTTGTTGATACACAGGTGGAGTCTGGTGTTGAGTCCCATGATCCTCACCTCCCCGTTGTACGGTCTGTCAAAGGGTGAGTGGACAGCGTACACCACCGGAAACAGCTCCATGATGGCTAACGTCGACAAAGGGAGGGAAATGAGTTACACTGGAAAAGTATGCAAAAAAGCACAGCATCTATTCGTATATACTACCGTCTTCATTTGCTAATGCCTAAAGCTAATGCCTGGGTCACTTTTCCGGCCGGCCGGGCAGCTTTCGGGAAAGACAAATATGATATAAAGGAGACCAAACAAACAACACAAGACGTAATTCAAGAAACTTGAAGTCGTGGGCATTGTTTGTGTATATTTTCACGCATATATTTCTATTTTTCGTTTCCACAAACAGCCCGGCCGGCCCCGGTTTGGAAATGTGACTTTAGCATGAGCGCTACCATATGCTGAAACTTTTCCGAGTTAGATACTGCTGGCATATGATACTAGTTAACTGCACAAAATGACAAGGAAAGTGATGAAAAGAGGAAAATACCATAACTATACCCATGCAACATAAATCACACTTACAATCAGGGTGGTTGTCCTCCCTGGTCCCCCCTACAGTCCCGTTAGCGTCAATCCGCAGGTGAAAGCCATTACTCCGGCAGTACAGCTGCCTGATGCGCACCACGCCGCTGTCGTCCGCGGATATGCCTCTTGTGAGGCGCTCTGAGTCTCTACCGTAAGGCACAAGAACTGGTATACCCACGCTCGTCTTGAGAACTAAGACGCACGCCAGTGAAATGACTTTAAATCTGAGAACTTCTTTCATGGTGTACATATATTGGTGATCTTTCAAGTTGTAGCTTCGATGTAAGTTTTGAAAGGCACTACATTTTTGTGTGGTGTTTTATAGGTACCTATCGGGCACTCCTATGTTTATACCAAATACCAAAGAAGACAAAACGTTCCTTAAGAAAGTTCTTATTGTTTGTGACAGGAAAAGCTCCAACGTACGTCATAGTACAAGTTCATTTACCATTGGGAAGAATTCCCTTTTTGATTTGTTATCGCAAACATCACAAAGACCCAACAAAGCTTTGCGTGATTGCATAACATAAGCTCCACGTCAAAGCATTGATTTGAATACCGCACATATTTTCCCTAACTACCCTTCGCCTACCCCCTTTCACAACACCTACCTGTTTACAACGTCAGCTGATGATGATTTATATGTTTTACATAATTCAGACCTTTGGACGTCATTGCCAATATAATGAAACAAAAAGATATGTGTTCGCTACGACATTACATTACTATATTTAGGACACCTCTTTTGTTGTTGCCATAAACAGGGCAGGGTACGTTACAAGTGTCAGGATCCATGCTCGGAAAGAGCCGCATGGCATGTCAACAGGACTTACTGCTTTGTATTTTTCACCGCTTTGAAAACAATCTGGTGCGTACACATCCTTGGTGGCCGGCATGTACCATATTACGACAAGAGGGATGTTACATTTCAACGATACTTACAAGGGTCAATGACTTGAGAGTTATATATAATCATCTAGAGACAAGAGAGGTTGGGCTTACGGTAAGAACAACGCCTGAATTCGACAGTCGCATGGCGTGCACAGTGTGTCCGGTTAACAGGGCTCTTTTTAACTTCTCACAAGACGGCGGCGTGTGCCGGTAGTAACAGAGAAGGTCAAGAACAAAAGTAAACTCTGAGGTGTGAAAGCACACTCATATCTGAGACCTCCCAAGAATCCTTCTCGTTCAACTCTCTGTTGTCACAGGAAACCGACTTGACAAACTTCTCTGATCTCAGTGTCCACACACCAACACGATTCCCGGGCGGGATATCCTGCTAGTGCTGTGAACACAATATCTTTTTTCTTTAGTATATACTACTACATACATGTAAACAATTTAAAACTAACAAACGACATTTAAGACGCAGTATGTTCTCAATGGAGGGTCTGCATTGGGGGCTAATAAGTATAAAGGCTTTACGGTAGGTTCAGGAGATTTGGCAACAGTTAACGGTAACTTGACTTCTATAGGATTTTTTCATAGGATATCCTACACAATGAGGCGCCTTTAGATTTAGTTTCAGGAACTGCTTCTGGCGTTCGCCGGATTTCGACATACGAATTTGTCAGTAACGCCTAACGTTAACAATGAATTTAGGATAGAATATCTGGATAGGATCAATCATAAAGTGACAAATTACGCGTTGCAATTAATTTGCCCGGACAATTGTCTTTTAGAGCTTTCACTACACCTCCCGAAAAGGCATACAGACCCACTAGATATACTTACAGGGTTATCTGTCGGGACTTTAAAATATCAGGTGAGTATTCAAAACATTCATTCCTTCCTTCCTTCCGGAGCCTCGCACGGAAATTAGTATGGATGGTGGAAGTTTGCTTCGATCGTTGCAAATAGATGCACATTGAAAGTTATGCTTCAAGTTGTAGGTCACTGAACTTCGGAAGCACGAGGAATTCCAACATTTCCTAACTGATAATATCGTCTATCATTAATAAAACTTTATGATACAAAATGTACTGTAAAGCTTGACCACTGAATGATATGTCAAAAATGAAACACATTTCATCTGCGAATGTCCCCTATTCGATGCTGAAAGAAACACACTGTTTGAAAGAGTGTCCGAAATCACACCAAACTTTCCATTTTTTAAAAACACGCAAAAGACCCACCTTCTGCTAAGATCATCGAATCAATCTATCATAGAAAACGTGGGACATGTCATTTTTAACTGTTTTCAAAAAAGAAGTCAAACCCCGCAATAGTAATGTAGGTACGATATTAATTCTGTATGTACATACAGTCATTAATCTTTGTATGTTAGAATTTAGATTATTTACCCGTTTTCAATCACTCCATGTATTTGATTTTGTTCACTTGCAATTAGCCCCATGGGAATGAATTTGCAATAAAACATTGTCCTTTGTAGCATTATTTTTTCATTGCGAAGACAGCGAAGAAACTTAACTTTGATAAAATCTGTGAGAGAAAAAAGTTGTTTTATTCCGATTCTGACGGTAAATTTGTTGTATCATTTATGTCGAGACTGGTCACAGATAGTCCAATCATTTGATCAACCTTTTAAGATGGGCGCCTTTCTAATCTGTTGACTTATCCATCTATAAATTCAGACCTCAGTTCTTGAAAAGCATCCATCACTGCAGGTATATCCTGTCTGTATGTGCTCGAGGGGGTCACCAGCTGATCGCACGGAAGTGGAAGTGGGACTCCCAATTCTACGCCAAGGGGGGGGGGGGTCACAAAAAACTCAAGTCAAAGAAACTATGAAGCGTACATGTAAAACGAGCTCTATTAATAAGATATATTATATTACTAAGATATTATTGGGACAAAACGGTTATCTAAGTAATGTCTATCTTCTTAACATAAAAGAGTAAGCTTTGTGTCACTGAGAGGACCCCAAAACTGACGACCAAATGGAGCATTCCATCTGATCATAATGACAACAATGGCGGCCTCGAAGGAGCCCTGGCAGATTCCTTATCGAAATTATCGATTAATGTCAACAAATAATCGTCGCTGAGACAGGTAAGAACCTTTCTTCTCTCGCTGTTGCGACACGTCATGCAATGGTGCAAGAATGGGGCCGAAAATACACCCGGAAAGACTTTGTGGGTGGCGGTATTTGCGGTCAGATTCCCCGGTCGGGGTGCGTGGTCGCGCGCTGTCGTGTGTGTGCCGCAGTTTGACCTACTAGTATTTCTGAAACACCCTTTGCTAAATATGTACTCATTAGCACCCTGTGTTGTAAACACATCAATGCATACATGCGAAAGTACATGACCATACATGGAGGTATTTCCCCCGAAATAAACCGTCATATAATCTGAAAGATTTTAGGTAGTTCAGGAAATTTTGTGGTAGTGCGCCTCTATGTGTGTGGTCACGTTACGCATGGTAGTTCTAGTGTTGAACGTTAAAAAAGGGACACTTAAAATGACACTGAAAAAGGTCCGTCGCTTTGTTAGTGTTAAAGGTAAATATTCGCGTACTTTGCGCTGTGCAGGGGTCATAAAGTGATGTTTGATTCCATAGTTCAGTGCCCTGTTTAACATAGTTGAGTCATCAAGCAAGCCTAACACGTTTTAATTGCGAGGGGGTGTGGCATGCCAAATGAGGTATAAAACTGAACTGATTGGGTCAACAAGAAATTGAATTGAAATAATTGCATTAAGGATTCTTCACATTTTGGGTGCATCATCCAGAATGGTGAGACGTAAAAATCACAAATTGTGTACGTGTAGCTGTGGTTTCTTCCCCCCTTTGATTCTAATCTAAATGTGTACACTCCCACTTCTTATCTGAACAACTGTCGCTGTACACAAAGTAACGCAAACATGTAGATTTAGTCACAGAGGTTGTCATTACATTTCATTTCCTTGTTCCCAGTTGCCGAACACCTTATGTGTTTTTACCTCTGTCCCTGATAGCTGGAACTGAGATGACTCTTGCCTCAACATCAGCAGAAACCACCGTTACCATGGCAACATCCAGTAGTACTGACGACGCTGGCGAGGAGCGTCGTATCAACTCCTACCTGTTTGACGACCCCAGGAAGAAGTCCCGCAACTACCTAGATACTCACAAGAACATTGAGAAGAAACGCAGAGATCGTATCAACACTAGTCTTACAGCGCTGAAGTCCATAATTCCAGAGTGTAAGTCCTATGGCAAGAAAAAATTGGACAAGGCAGAAATCCTAGAAATGACATTGTCGTATCTAGACAAAGTTCACAGTAGTGGCTTTACCTTAAGACTAGGAGGAACAGCAAACTCCAGGGAACTGGGCAAAGCAACTCATGCAATGGGTGCACCAGGAGAAAAAGAATTTCCACACTGTGGATGAGTTTGTCAATGCATTACTGACACATTTGCAGACTTGTGTCGTCAGCGGTAGTTTTGCTCCTGTGGATCTCAAGGGTATGCTGCAAGGTACGTCCGCGCCAGACACTCATGTGTCACAAACTGTCGTTACCTGTCAAGCTCAGCCAGCTGTCACCAGTAACACAGCTGCTGTATCAAGCACGTCTAGCCAAACTCTCGTCACCGCCATGTCTTCAGTGTCCCAGTCTCCAGCCAACACAGTGACCAGTGCTACCTCAGGAAGCTATCAGAATGGACTGATGAGGGCACGCCCCCCTCCCCCACCCAACGTCACCCCTGCGATTTTTCTCCAGGCAACCAGTTTCCAGGCTCGTCTGCGGGCTCAAGCGGCTTCGCACATCTCTTCGGCACCAACCATGCAGCAACAGGTGTTTCCCTCGGCTGCCATTATTCTACAGCCTCAGCAACAACAACAACAACAACACCAGGCGATGCCCTCCCAACAGGTCATAAATGTGACACAACCCATTGACCTCACCCAGCAGTGCAACTCAAAACAAAGAGATGTCCTTGACCTCCGGATGACCTCCCAAGGTCGTGAGCAACTGGTGGCATCCAATCAGTGCATCCAAAGACTTCAGCAGCTCATTGACCAGCACAGCATGCAAGAACAGAGCCTGATGCAGGTGCAGCCTCAGAATGTGCAGATGCCAAATGCAGTGCCATATGTGGAGTCGACAGCAAGCCACCCTCCAGCATACACACAGAACATGGCAGGAAATTTACAAGGGAATGACCTTTCGTTCATTAACAGTGCTTCACAGGCCTACATTCTTGCCGAGCTCCCAGCGGGAGTGCTGCTGCAGGATAGAATGCTGGGCTCAGTAGGAGAGATGCTGTCTGATGGAACAGCCATGGATACTGTCCCAACTGTTCCCCCAAATGGTAAGAGACAGACTTTCATCTCCTGCTAAGAAGGTCATTCTTTCAGTACTATTTTTTTGGTAAAGATAGTTGGAAAATATTATTGGATTAGAACAAGTCTTATTGTTTTTGTTGAGAAAATATAGAGTACAAAACAGCACAACCTCAGTCAAGATGTATGACTTGCTAATTCAAGGAACTAATTCATGTACAAAGGAAAAGCAGAGTTGTGACGTTATTCGATTTATGTTATTGTTTTGTTTTCCGTAACAGACAGTGACACCAGCTACCACAACCCAGAACAGCTCCAAGTGCCAGGCATTGGGGAGTCACCAGTCACAGAGTTTGTGGACCCCAGTGCTCTCCATGTGTCCACTGTTGTAGATGACTCAGCTCTGATGGGTAACTTTATTTGTTAGTTTTCAGTGAAAAATATATCTTGATCACCCCTCCACAATGTCTTAAATGGTATAGCCTTTGTTTAAGGTCAGTGTCCGTTCGGGCATAGACATTTGTTAAATCATACTGTCATGTGTTCCAGGGACCCCTGACCTTCCATCCTGGAGTAACAGCCCAATCAGTGCCTTGGAACAGGCTCCGACGTGACCAAAGGTTGGACCTCTGGGTTCCAAAGTCTCCACCGTGCACTGCACAATCATCGCTACAGTGGATAAAGTTTAGTGCAATTCTACCATATATGTTCAGTCTCTGATGCTGTACTGTACATAAGTTTCCTTTTAAAATGGAAGCAAAATTGCTTCCATAGACACAGCAGAGATGGTTAAATTTGTTGACATACACAGAGATCATGTGCAACCTGTACTGAAAAGTATATGTAAGAGAAACCTCTCCAAAGTGCAAACATTTTTTGATATGATAGCATATACAAAAGTTAAAGCCACTTAAGTGTTTTTCCATCTTGAATTCTAACCACTCTGATAATTCAGTTATGACATACAAAAGTTAGCTGTTTTTTTTCTGGTCAGACAAACTTTCCTAGCACAGCTAGCAAACTTATGCGACACGTGACTCATACTGAGTCAATACAATGTAGTTGTGTTTTTTTTTCTTCATAAAATATGTAACCGTGGACATTAAAATCGAACCCTGGCAAAACTGTGCCAACTTGTAAGACGGATTCTAAGCCACTCAAAACAAAGATTCACCAAAGTCAAATGAATGAGGAATGCCTAATTTTGTGATGGATTGCAGATGATATATGGCCAAAGCCACATGCTTACAAAGATGCAAGGATGCCTCATATTTCAGATTTAGTTCCATAGATGTATTGATGGGCAAAAGCTAGTTAATATACAATGTATGCAACACTTGACTGTGATGTTGCTTACAGACATTGTTAAAGGTCACAACTAATTTATTACAAATATGCACTTGTTGCATTCATGATAAGGTATCATGTGACAGGTGCCCACCAATAGTAGTGCAGTTTAACCTGGTCTATGCAGACAGGTGGTCACAATAGACAAAATTCTTGATGCTTGTTTCATTGGGGAAAATTACTTCATGGCTTTCTCACATTCATTGTAAGTCATCATATGATTTTGAAGCCAAGAATTTTCATATAAGTTGTGACAGAAACAACCACAAAGACAACCTTTTCTGTTAACAGGACTCCCAAATTTTACAGAACGCATACTCGACTATCCCCAAACTGCCCTTAGTTTGTAATCATCTGACAATCATACAACATCATACAACATGAAGACATCACACTGGTCAGATAGTCCTTGTGTAGAAGTGGTCACTTTTACAGGTTAGACCATACATTCAGTTCTAGAAATCCTCCTGTAACCGTCTGGGACCAGATTGGTACCACATGACAGCTCAGTGATTTCAGCATATCAAGTCATACCAACCATAAATGTTATATGTTGGTATTTACAAGGAGCTTGGTATTTATGACTAAAAACAACTAAAAGGGTGCAGGGTTACAGCTGATTGTGTGTGTGGGAAAGATGTCTGCAGTTATAACTGCCTTATATGTGGTATCTACCTCAATTCTTTTGCATTCAAGCCTAATTCACTTTATTCCTGCAACGTTGAAGAGGTAATAATTGAATTATCTTCACAGCAGTTTTAGCCTCTGTTAGTTTAATGAGCTAAATGCCTTTATCAGTATTTGACTTCATCAAGAAATAATGAAAATAATGGTGCAAAATAAAACTTATACCCAATTGGCAATTCTAGATGTTAAAACTTGGACAACATCATTTCTTTAATGATATCAACACCCCTTAGGTACATGTATGGTGCCTATATGATACAAAAAAATAGTGTATGCCAAAGTACTTTTTCTAGATGTCTAGAAAAGGTCAGTTGTTCAATTTTTTCCTGAGAAAAACATTTACTGCTATATGAAGTACATATATATAGCATTACAGCATAAAAGGTGACAAACAATATGCAGAGAACTATGATGTGACCCTCTTCCCTTATGCGAATAATAATGCAACAAAAAAGAGCCAAATCAACGAAAGAGCCAGAAAAGTGCAACCAAGAAATTAAATTGTAAATACAGAGTAACAATGTAGTGCCATTGCTAGGTTGAGAACTATCACGGATAATTGTAAAAAGATGTATTGACATTTCTATGAGACATAAGAGAGTTATGTTGCCATAATGCTAATTTATGCAGTACTTTTGATGCTGTCTATAATATGTCTGTCCTGCTGGTGCTTGTAATAAGAGGCAAAGCTGTCTAATTTATATAGAGAAGATTCTACAATGTCTGAATTATTTTAGTGCTAGTTAGTACTGATATTCTAAATTATTTATCCAAAGCATTCATTTGTATAGAAATTGTCAGAAAACAACTTTCTCTTTTCATAATTGCATTCATTTTCCATGATGTTAAACATTTATCCATGCCACTATGTTCCAGGTATTACAATGTAAATGAGTCCAGGCTTTTTTAAAACTCTTGTATCAATGTTTAAGATTGCAGTTTTAGATATCCAATATTTTGTGTAAGATTCCCTATACAGTTGTACTTTATAATTTATATACCACATGGCTTTATCCTAACCTTCGGTGCAATTTTACGTAATATCAATAGTCTGGTGCTCAGTAAGATCAACTTTGTGATAAGAAACAGACTGAAATATGATTTGTCTCTTAGAAATATTTGTGTTATCTGATTAACCACCATATCAAACTTATATGTGCTTTTCACAGATACTTTGTCAATACTTTGAGATAGCATAGCTTATTGCAGTTGCCTTGTTTATGCCAGCTGTATCACATGTAACTGTAACTGTTGCCATTGCTCCTATGCACAGTCGCACAGTCATTATGCTAAATGTTTGGCAAGAATATATAGAAAGGTACTGATGGGCTTTCTTGCCAACTCTCCAAGCAGACCTTTGGCTCCCTCTGTTTTTTTTACGTTTTAGACGTTTTTATTGGTACAAGAAAAAAAGCCTGATAAATACGCCTGAAAACATTAAAAAACAGCCAGAACCGGAAGTCTGCTTGGAGAGTACTTCTTGCCAAAGTCCACCCAATTGCTGCTGCTGTAAGAAATCTAACTTGCCAAATATGTGTAAATATTACTAGAATGGGTAAGATTCGCTGCCATGTTATAAAGTGTGTCTCTGTCCTTTGACCTCTATTTGTTTGCAAAGGACAAGTTAATTGCAACCATTTTTCTTTCTTTGAACTAAAATATAGGGCTGATATGATCTGACTTTTGCAGGCAGCTATAGGTCAAAGGTTAGGCTATGACAAGCCAGAGAACAATTTGAAAGTAGCTTGCTTAGAATAAGCAGGAGAACTAACTCAGGATGAGGCATAATGCCAGACAAATGGATCAAGCTAGTTTTTCATGTGTCAGTAATGCTACAGTTGCCAATGGATGACTATTACTTGTCATTTGCCTGTAACAGTGGCCAGAGTGTGTAGAAATGTAACAATCATAGTCTATGACGAATGCTAAATATGAATAGGGCGCAACTAGATTTAAATTCCCTTCTTATTTATAGGAATCGGTACCATTATTCTGATGATGTCAAAGATTCTACAGCATAAGAAATATATGTAAGATAATATTTGTTTATATAATCTTTTACAATATTTATGGCATATAGTAATATAAGTCATTCGACTGATGTTGACATCAGTTTTGATTTGCAAAACAGTAGCAGAGCTTCATTTTACAAGTACGTAAAATGCCTCTATCATCATTAAGAACTGTCATTTTCAGAATATGAAAAAATTTCATGTATGGCAAATCATTAAGTACAATTTTTGTATGATATTTCTTCATGTGTTGCTAGATTATATCTTTACCATTTTTCCTACCAATGCAAGTTCTAGCCCCGAGTTAACTTTTGTTATGTATGATATATACTCTATACAACTACATTATGTTCGTGATAGTATCAGAGAAGTAATGTATAGAGATAGTAATATTGTGCTATGGAATATGAAACCTTCAATCTAGATAGAATTTTCTTGACTGAAAAAACAACATGACAAGCCAAAACTAGATCTGTTGTATATTTTACTTTCAATGAGTTACTTTTTCAATTTCTGTGGGGCACTTTTGTTGTGTGGGTGGGAAAGCACGAGTGAAACCAAGGAGCTTTTATCAGGATAAATTAAAGCTCCTTGGTGAAACCAACTTCCTTGGTCAGACCAGTTGTATTTCGAGTTACCCCTCCCCCGCTCACACACATGCACAATGACGAAAATATGCCAATAAAAGTGGATCTGTGCCAGCTTCTCCGTTCTGTGTTTTTCCGTTATTACGGTGGTAGCATTAGTTTAACAGTGATATCATATATAGATTATGATCGTTTGACAATTAACAGCAGGCCATATTTTCCAGCACACGATACCCGCTGCATTCAGCAGTCAGTTGCCAAGATAGTTCCAAGTTTTGCAAAGGAAACAATACTTCTGTCAACTTCAATCATTAGCCTGAATTAATCGCGCTTCTTAGGCCCGTCCTACATTGCCGCGCCCATCCGCAGGGAGGAGTCTACAAGCTCCGGATAGCGGAGTTTGCGTTACACAGACTATTCAATCATCTAGTAGACGTTTTTCAACAATGTTCTTGTGAAAAAATGACAGGTATAGATTCTGTGCCTTGAGAATGTCCGGTGTATCAGTTAAGATTTCTATCTGACGACGCTGCGCCTTATGCGACTTCCTGAGTGTGCTCCTCTTGCCTTCTCGGAACTTGAGTCCATATCATATAATTGCCTTTTACGTCACTTCCTGTTATTGTGTCGGTCCCTCCATTGTGCCAAGATGCCAGGACCTCCTGTCTATCAGAGTAGAGCGCAGGCGCACTCAGCGGAGTCAGAAAGCTTACATCAGCAGTACAGAAGCAAAGTCATCACTTGACTTCCTCCGCAGTCAGGACTCGCACACCAAGTCTTCGGCATGGCTCATCCACCAGGTGAGTTTATCACGTTTCCTACCCACCACTGCCTTGCTGTTCTAATCTGTGTTTGTGTATGGTGTGTTTACTTCTTGATAACTTATCACGCCCGTCCGCTGCGGGTATCTTGACCGTTGGTCGCACCAAGGAGGTATAGAAACCGCTTGGCCGTGCATACCGTAGTACGGGGCAAGCGATTTCTCAGAATATAAGTGCGAGAACACCGGGCTGGTAACCATCCATAAGTTTCTTATCATTAGGATTTATTTAATGTCGAATATGATCATTCTATCAAATGGAAATTATTCAGAAAGTACTTCGGCTTCGACGGCTATGTAGTCCAGTACAACGCAGAGGACATGCATGCCATTTCCTTAACATAGAGAGTTGACCGAATTTTGCGTAGTTCAGTTCCTTGATGTTAGTATGTGTTCTTTTGAATCAAGGAGGTTAAAATCATTGTTTGAATTCACCGTTAAGTGCTGTCGGGACCCCCCAAGGGGCCCAAGCAGACCCGATATGAATTGTATTCCGTTTGCTATCACATAATTCAGAAGATATTCTGTTTACACAGTAGAAGCATAGCTCCTTCGTAAAAGCCACAACACAGCAGCCTCAACACAAGCATGAGGTCTATTCTTGTTTTCAGCAGGGTGCCCATGTCATTGTCAAAGGACCCTCTTACTTTGGAGTTTACAAGTTATACAATTGTGTGAAATCCGACAGACAGGGCGCATTGTTACCTATTCACAGTTTCTTTGAATGATCTTGAATCCGGCTGGAGAAGTGCTGAATACTTCCTTGTTTGCGAAATTTCCCCCCGTCACGTCTTCAGCCGAGGTTTGTGGTAGCCAGCATGACCTTTCGCGGGGAAGTTCAACGAACTCAAGAGTTTGTACCGCCAGTACAGGATATCAGATACGGATGAATGAATGTATTGCACTTAGCATGGCGTTGCAATAAGTCTGTCCACTGTCGGATAAAGGATATCAGGGAAGTTTGAACTTCCTTGATGATATCAAGGTGATGTTGAGCTTACTAAGAAACCACTCTGCAAAACAAGGAAGTTTCAGATTGGCACGGCTTCAATGTCGCGTCTTAGATGACATGTACAATCTGGTTCCAATAAGAGAAGTAGATATTTACACGTCTGAAGGAACTGCTCGCATGTTAGATGTTGACCAGAGTCAGCCGGCCCATTCACAAATGCCATTTTCACTTGTTGTCAAACGCTTCGTCCCTCAAACCTCTTCCCGAGTTGGGGTGAAAATGAGTCTAGATATTAAAAAAGGGCGACATGAGAGGACGTAATGTTATAAAATTTAAAGATTACACTATTCTTTATTCTTTCTTTATATTTACTTTTCAAACTTTAGCTCAGATTTGCTTCATTGCCCGGTAAACACCGGACTTTCAGGGCTTAGCGAAACATACATACAGTCTATTGTACTAGTCAAGGGACTTTCTGAATGTCTGTATTTTCTCTGTCATATCCCCAGCTCTAACCGTTGTAACGGCGATCCTGCTGTTGAGCGGCGTTACGGCGTTTGACATAGATGTAGGGGGCATCTGTGAAGATGAGGCGGAGCCCTGTGCCTGCGGATCTACTGGTCTCAACTTCGTCATCACGTATAAGACGTGAGTCTCTTTAACATGCTTTATTAATATTCCTCCAACGGTTTTATTGAAAGCAAAGTAGCACTGGATTAGTAAAAATTACAGTTATGTTCCACTCAATACAATGTTCTTGATTTCAAATTAGCTTTTTATTTGCTCCTACATACAATTGCCATCGGGCTTTACCTTAAGAACACACGTTTAGAACTGTCTAAAAACCATCAATGCCCTCTTAATAATAATACTCTAAGTCGTAAGCCATACCAAAAACACCAGAATGAGGATGTTGTAGCCCATCATGTGACTTGAAGGGACGGAGCTCACCTATCAAAAGCCTGTGTATAATTCTTAAGCTTTGAACATTTCAACAAGACTTGTCTGTATCTGTATCTATATGGCGTAACACACAGGCACTTTGGCGTAACGCACAAGCTTAACGTCGTTGTCAATGTCCCTCCGCAGATGCGCAGCGTTCTACCGCTGGAAGCCCTACTGTCGCATCTGTGGTGACGTGGACCACAATGACGTGTGTCAGCAGTACCGTTACTGCGCAGAGTGCCGTGACCTCAAGTACACGGAGTCTGACGGCTGCGCCAGATGTCCACCCAACAAGTACGGGAAGTTCTGCACATTAGGTCAGTATATCATTTTGTACATGTACAATTTAGTACTATGTATACAGTTGCATTTTAATTCTGTCTCAATATTATTCATCGGTATATTGTACATACTCGGTATACCTAGTTTTGTGATAAGAAGGTATGCTATTTAAATGATGTTATTCAAAAGTTCTCTAACACATGCTTATTATATCCACTATTCATTGTTTCCTTGTTCCTATTAGGCCATGTTGATTTCAATACATTGATCCATGCGAGCATCAACTTTTGTCCTTTTCGAATAAGAAAGTTTCGATCATAATGTAAATCGTATAAAACAATATATCTGCAAACTTATGCCCTAAGTTGCAAAAAGAATATCAAAAGCCGGATACTGATGTTTATCAAAAGCCGGATACTGATGTTGTAGGGAGTCAATCCCAAAGATAAAGATGACAAAGTGAAAGAACAAGAATGAAAATAGATTGTTTGGCATACCATACCCGACTTGCTTTGTCATTTGCTAAACCTTCCTGATTACTTAGATTTCATATTACAGGCAACTTTTTATTCTTATTCACACGCTCGCATCAGTTGTAAGGTTTCTAGATTATGTCATCCATGTAATCTTACACTTTTTGTTCCCTTTACCCTTCAGATTGTAATTGTCGGAACGGAGGTGTCTGTAAGTCGGACGGGCGCTGCGAATGTTCGGCGGCATTTCATGGTCGATACTGCCAGCATGAAGTCGGTCAGTTCTGTCTTTGAACATGTTACAACATTATAAACATGTTTCTGGACTTTTTATTTGATTCAACCCTACAACCTGAAAACGTAACGACACAGAAAATGTTTGTGTGTGCGCACCGTTCATGTTACTGATATACATAACGCTACAAATTTGATCTGTTCACTTTTGTATCTCGTCGTCCCCCAGAGCCAGAAGTGACTTGTCCCGACCGAGGAACCCCGCCTAATGGTCAGTTAAGGTCAAGGCCTTTGGCTAGCTACACGGAGGGGTCGACGGTCCGTTTTGAGTGCAACGATGGTTACAGTCTACGTGGTTCCAGCACGTCTAGGTGTGAGTCGTCCGGTAGTTGGAGCAGCCCCGTTCCTTCATGTGGTAAGACCCAAAGACTTTGAGTTATCCTAATCAACAAGTTTTGAAGAAAAGGGAACTCGTTTTTCAATGAATGAATCCACAATACCCATACCAACTTTGGCATGCATTAAAAAAAGTTTTATTCACTTTTTCCTTGCCTTTTACATACAAAGACAACATCTAGGTAGTTGCTGGCAAAGGTTTGACCGTGGGTTTTTGTCGAGTTTGCGGACGTTTATTTTCACCTTTTCTTCTCAGTTAAAGTTTGCCAGGACCCTGGGACACCTACCAACGGTAGAATTGTCCCTACCGGAAACCGACAACAACAGCAATACCGACGGCCTGAATCGCACCACAACATCGGCAGCCAGGTCACATTTCGGTGCAATGACGGGTATCGTCTGGTAGGGGCCGCCCAGATCATCTGTACGTACGATGGGCAGTGGAACGACGTCATCCCATCTTGTGGTAAGTCTAACTTCACATCCACAAACAGGGACCCGGTCAGGCTGTTTGTGGAAACGAAAAATAGAAATGTATACGTAAAAATATACACAAGTAATGCCGACGACTATTCTCTATATGTCTTGTGTAGTTATGTGTCTTTTATAGCTGCCCGGCCAGGCCCCGGTTTGGAAATACATGTATATTCAACGATTCCATTACAACACGTCACAGACATTTTTGCACACGTGATAGTATTTCAACTAAAACGTTTACATGAAAGCAACAAACGGTTTATTTTATGCCTCTTATAGTCAACCTACATGGTACATGTACGTTGTATACCCCACACGGTATGATCGTCTTCGTGATTTTGTTACAGTCATAACAAATTAAATCATATTTTTCTCCGCCTTTAAGTCTCATTTTCCAACGCTTATCTAGTGCGTGTTTGCTCCTTGCCGGCTCTGCCACCAAGTGCTGTCATACAAACACCTAGAGGACGAGACCAGGTAGACGAGGGTGAAGACGTGACGTACGCATGCAACCCTGGGCACGAGTTGACATCCGGGTCTCTTACAAGAAGATGCCAAAGCGATGGAGAATGGAGCTTACAGGCCCCAGTTTGCAGTACGTCACTGTTATTTCTTTATCATATACAGTTGAATCACAACGGATTACCGCACACTTCTGTTAATTCCACGGAATCCCAAAATCCCATGGTGGTGCGATGCAGCTGGATAACCTCGCTTTGTTGGACCACCCGAATAATTGCACGAAACTTGAACTGCGGTATGCAATTGAACGGCTTCTACTAGCTGTAATTACGTAACTACGTTATCTGAGAAACAAGTATCAATCAATGACGGTATGAAGAATATGCCTTGAATAATGATGAGTTTACGGCAAGGATAATTGCACGTAACAGGATGTCATAGTGAGTACAGGCTGCCTCTAACTTTCAACATGTTGGGTTTGAATAAATCACATGAACAAAACCTCATGTGAAAGGCCTTCAGTACCAAGGACACCGCACATCAATGTCTCCTGAATAACTTCCTTTCTCCCTCATGCTGTACAGAGATCTCCTGTGGTCGGCCTGAAGATGCCTCGAATGCCGACATGGTCGTGGCCGGGACAATTGAGGGAGACTCTGTGAGGTACAGCTGTCATCCAGGGTACGAGAGGACGACGGGTAACCTGGAGCGGTGGTGCGTGTCGGACGGGCGGTGGAGCGGCGAGCCCCCGCGGTGTAGTAAGTCAACTTTCTTTATCGTTAGCTTTTATGATTGGAAATCCTGTATGTGGTGTGTGTGGCACAAAACACAATTTATTTGATATTTTATTAATATTAACATGAGTATGCACTCCGTGAATAGTTTCATCAGGTTGGTACGTCATTTACTCTAATATGAATGTAAATTAGTAACTGTATGTAGTCAGTGTCTGTAAATATTTCATGTTGTTTGTACGTCTTGGTTTAACAGTCCATGAAGATTAGCTTCCTAAATTTTGATGTAGGTAGCTAATGGGCTGAAAAAAAGTTTCCAGAGTTTCCACTTTACGTTTGAAACCGCACCTGAACTGTGAGCAGCGACACCTGTGCTGCGGTACAATGTGAACCAATCAGAATTGCCCTGAACAAGGATGCAGACGGTCACCGAAACCTTGGTTGTGAATAAAACAATGATTTTGTAAAACGGTTATCTTTATTCATTGAGTATGCACTATTTTTTGTATCTCCCCAACCAGTGAAACAGTGTGATGACCCCGGCATGCCGGCACATGGCTCACGACTCTGGGAAGGAGAGCCACAGCGGGAGGGCTCTGCTGTCGTCTATCGATGCAACCCTGGGTACGAGCTTGTTGGGGACGAGAGGAGGGAATGCCAGTCCTCTGGGGACTGGACGGGAGAACTGCCCCAGTGTGGTCAGTGTTCTCACCCAGTTAATCTCATCAGCTATGTGGTAACCACTTCCTCAATCAATTGGGAGGACCAGAGTTTGTCTATCACAATTGTACATCTCCGTCGATGGCGAATGAAATTTTACCTCCGTAATGTGTGTTTTTCCATCAAAACTGAAATAAATCTGTCTGTTATTTTCCTTTCTTTTGATTCGTAATACAAACCTTTCTCTTGGTAAAAAAATGTTTTAGATAAAAGTAACACGTAAGAAAATGTCTCAATATAACATCAAACATTCAAATTGCAGTGATTTATTTGCAAACGAAATCTTTCATCTCTCGATCAGGATCGATCTTACCCTGCTTTTTTTTCTCTTTGTAGTCATGGCAACAACCTGTGACGATCCCGGCGACGTAGCTAACGCGGACAGGAGCGTGATAGGATCGGAACCGCCGACGTTCCTGACCGGGACAAGGGTAGTCTTCAGCTGCCGCCCTCCCCGCCGGATCGTCGGACAAGCCGAGAGGAGATGTCTGTCCAACGGCACCTGGACCGGCCATCAGCCCGTCTGTACCAAATGTACGATCGTGTGCTCTCATCTCGTCATCTCGTTATATTTGTATATAAGACTACTAGCTTTTGCCTTGTGGTGTTTGTAAATGACATATTCAATGGCTATACAACAAGCCTAAGTATTGTGACGTTACGTATGTTTGATTTTGATAACATTTAGTTTTGATGGGGAGAATAAAGTTGAGATTGAGAACAGTGCTTACCGCAAATGAAAGATAAGTACACATTCTTCTACTGGTGCATCAGTTGATATCACCCGGACTCTTTAAACGTGATCCACCTTTAATGGTCTGGATCTTCTGCACATTGGACATCTTAATTTTGCATTGCAGTCGCAGTGTGCCAGGATCCTGGAACCCCTCTGAATGCCATAAGAAAGATTCTACCACCTGCACAGGGTCAGTCTGGCACACCCAGAAGGTATGTGCCATTTCTATACATCTAGAGTCCATTCCAAGACACCACGCGGATGTCTGTTGCCATTGTTTAGAATTGATTTTAAAGTTTTGTAATTATATGTCTAGGACATTTGATACTTCAGAAATATTTTTAACATTGTTTCAACTTTATAAATATTTCCCTGGTCCTATAAAACTTTGGAAATATTCATGGTGTGGAATTGGATACTTCTAATGGTTTCTAAATAATGATAACAGCATTCTACCATTATTTACCATTTTCTACCATTTGTTGTAAATGGTTCGGTGGGCTGGGAAGATAGCAATTCACACATCCTTGCAAAGTATGGTTGGGTGCCATGCAACAATGGCCCACCACAAAGGATCCACCAGTGCCCAGCAGTGAAATCTAAAAATATACAGATGCAACAATAGGGCTTACTTTTATGGGGGCAATAAACTAATTTTACCATTTGGCCAGGTTTACAATTTTTTGTAAATGTGAAATAATCACAGAGAGGTTTCACAATTATTCTAAATAAAGATATTTTTGTACAGTTACTTTCAAAATGTTTCTAAAATATTCAAAGAAATTCAAATAAATGAGTATTTTCTTAGTCAATTTTTTAAAAATTATCTGGTTATTGTGGCTCAGATATTCTTTTACTCAAAATGATTCAGACTAATTATAAATATCGCCTAAAAACCCTCGTGGTGTCTTGGAATGGACTCTATAGCAGACGGTATCAGTTCTTTTTTTCGAAAACGTGAAGAGGGTGAAACCAATTGCAAGGTCTTTGGTGAATACTACCCAAGCGAAACAGAACCCCCAGAAAAGAGTAGAACAATGGTTTATTTTATTTCTTGGCCTTTTACAGGAGAGTTAACAGTCGACTCCTGACTTTCTTCGGCCTGCGTCCCCTGAGTCACGTGCCCGCTGAGTCCCCGGCGCAGCCCTCCGCGGAGGGCTCGGGTGACGATGCCGCTGGTGGCGACCCCGAGCCGCGGAACCTGCCTCCGGGTCACTACAAACTCCACACCCGCCTGGTGTACAGCTGCGAGTCCCAGTTCTACAAACTGTCCGGACCTTCTCAGAGAACGTGCCTGAGTCACGGGCAGTGGAGCGGCAGGCAGCCCACATGTTTACCAGGTACTAATGGTCCTGCTAGTGACAAAACTATGTGCTTATTTTTGGTTTACGCCACATTTCCAAACCCGGGCCCGGCCACGCAGCTTTCGTGAACGAAAAGCATCATATAAAAGACATCCATACTACACAAAACGAAAAAAGCATAGTCGTGTACAATATTTGTATATATGTGTACGTAATACATTTCTATTTTTTGTTTCCACTAACAGTCCGGCCGAGCCCCCAGTTTTAAAATGTGACGTTAACCCTATCAAAACGTATGATGATGCGTGAGTTTAGGATTACTAATTGGTCTAACTTACAGATAGCCTATCAGGACCCAAAATATCTGCACTACATGTGAATAATGAAAAGAAACAGAAATCCCATCTCTGTGTATAAACTACAAGTTAAAATCAAGCATTGTAGACTCCTTGGTTGAACAGTTTCTGCATTGTCTCCCCGTAGTTTGCGGCAAGAGTCCTGGCGCCAAGACTCCGTTTATCTTCAACGGTAACGTGAGTGCGGAGGGGCAGTGGCCGTGGCAGGCAGCCATTCTCAGGAACGTGCAGAACTCAACAGGGCACATCTTCTTTTACCTGGTCAGCTCAACACTTATTATTTTTCGATACGCAGTGGGAAAGATTCTATTAAATGGTTAAAATGGGGATGGTTATACGTAATAGAATATGTTGGGAAAAATTAACAATCCATACGACCATGATCATGAACCTCGGCCTGGTTGCTTTGAGCTTTGTGGATATGTTAGAAGTTAACTACTAGTAATCCGTTGAGCCAGGTTTAGCAGCTCATTGAATTGGAGTAAATGCATTCCAGACCCTCCTTCCCTGTACTCAAAGCATGTTATCCTACCGTCCTGTCTCAGATCTGTGGCGGCGCCGTCCTGAATGACGAGTGGATCATCACGGCTGCGCACTGTGTGACCTTCCCCGACAGTAGCGCTGTGATCAACCTGGACAACATCAAGGTCAAATTGGGCAAGTTCTACCGCGACGAGGCGCTGGACGACGACTATGTCCAGGAGTTTGAGGTATGAAAATTAGCTATGCTAATTCATAACTTATCACAAAGACGTATGTACATGGTACAAACATTGGGTGTAAAATGTCTCGCCAGTTGGGTGAGTTCGAGTTATGCGGGTCATTCGCAAAGCTAGAACAAAACGACATATTCTCGTGGCTAATGCAAATATTCAAAAGAGACATATTTCCTAATGTGTTCATCAATGATGATAGACAACAAGTAAAGTACTTGTATGCAAACACCGTGGTGCTGAATAACATTATTTCTTTGTTTCAAGTGGAGATTAGAATGAAAAGCCCTTTCCCATTTCAGATTGCTGAGATCCACGTCCATCGGCAGTTTGAACCGTTCACGCTGGACAATGACGTGGCCCTGCTCCGACTGTCTAAGAGAGCCACCCTGACGGACCGGGTCCGGCCTGTCTGCCTCCCCACAAGACAGTATGTACTCATGTTGTTTGTCGATTATTCATGATATGATATCAGCTTTCCATCTTGTCACTTTATATTCACCTTATTGGCGCTAATAGATAAGTCGTTTGTTTGGACATATGGGGGTTCTATCTATGTCCTAGCTACATAGATAGAACGCTAAATACACAGATAGAAGTTTGTCCTTTCTTTGAACGACGAAAATATTGTGTGTGGTGGAAGATTATGAGTGTTCGGTTAAAAAGCTAAACGTGCACGTGATTCGCTAGTCCAGAATCATGAAATACTGGGAAAGGTCTTGTAACATACATGTACGTGTACGTCGTAACGTTACAACAGATTTAAAACTGAGGATACTCTTGTGCGGAGGAGTCGAGGTTGTGTCTTACCTGAAAGTTATGCCGTTTTGTGACGGGAAAGCTAACATCAAAATGGTACGAAGGCCCATGAAGCAACTAACATACCGCACGTGTTGAACAGGACCACACAGAGACACCTGAGAGCCGGCTCGGAGGGAGTGGCGATCGGCTGGGGCACCACAGAGACCGGGGAGGTGGCGGCACAGCTGAAGCACGCCCGTGTGCCGGTCATCGACTCCGACACGTGTGAGGAAGCCTACGCCGAGAAGAATATCGGGCTGACGGTTACCAGGAACATGTTCTGCGCTGGATACGAGGAAGGAAAGGTCAGGAACTACCAACAGTTTACATGTTAGATCTCACTGGAAGGGGGGGGGGTGGTTGTGGCAGGGAGAAGAGGAAAGCAAGAAAATGAAAGAAAAAAGAAACAGAGGAAGTAATAAAATAAAACTGAATATAGGAAAATGTTGAATCGAAGGAAGGGTATGATGGAACAAAGAAAAACGGAATGTAGAAGCAACAAGCAATAGAGAAAGGGGTACAATGAAAGCAATTAGAGCAATTAACGTAAAACGACAAAAAATTTGGCTACAGAAGTTGACAAACGAAAATATACCCAAAAGTACAAGTATTATTTTATATCAACTGATAATATGTCATCATCATATTGGACTATTGTAGTGATGTTCCCCTGCAATATTTTTTCAGGTTGACGCATGTGCTGGCGACAGTGGCGGGCCCATCGTGTTCCAGACCGGGGAGGGAGAAGAGAAGAGATGGGTGTTGGAGGGGTTGGTGAGCTGGGGGAGCCCCGAGGGCTGCGGCTTGCCCATGCAGTACGGCGGCTACGTCAAACTCTTCAAATTTGTCCGCTGGATAAATAGCTTCATTTGATCCATGGGAATGCATGATCCAGGGAAGGGAGGGGGTATGTTCGTGTACTCAGTACTCATGGTTGGTTTATACCTGATGTCTAGGAATAAGCACTACGGATAACATTCGGATTCAAAACAGATCGTTTATTTTTCCAAGAAGGCACATGTAGCATCCAGAATAAAATGACGTCCTCAATGTACGTAACAGCGTTTATCAATCGCACCATGGAGATATTTTGAAGCTAGAGAATATCTTAAAAATGTAGCTTTTCTCATATAGAACAAGCTGTACACATAATTTTTATATTCTTGCTCAATAAAACACTACCATGATTTACACGTCTACGCACATTGTGATACTTTTATCGATTAAGAGCATTGTAACTGTAGCAGAGGTATTTCTTGTGTTTTCAGAAAATGGTAGCATATATACAATAATTTTACATGTAGCAATTAGATTGTTTTATGACACATAAATTATATGGATGTTCAGTATAGTATTTACTATATAAGTAAATGGATAATATAGTCTTATCTGCATCATGAGATTAAATAGTAAATCACCAAATCGTAAACTTAATTTTATTCACCAAGTAATTAACAAACAATAAAAGGCCAAAGTTAATATGGATAGACCTGGCAACATAATCAGTTTCAGGTAATCCTTAAAAAAGACTTGCTGAGTGTCATTTGGATTATGTTCACCTCCGAAATATTCAAACTGGTTGTCGTCTTATTAGATCAATCTTAAAATGCTTTTTACAACAGAAATGGCAAAGATGTTTCTTGTATACTCAGAACACAAGAAACACACACATACAAGGTGTGCTTTGCTAAACCATGCGTAAATGTGACTTGTACTGAAGGAGCTGCCGAACATGGCCGAAATATCACTTGATATAGCGTAAGAATCGAGTGCATGTTCTCTATTATACAAATACACGTTGGAATTTTACTGCTTTCTCAGATTTTACATGGCAGTAGCATCTCCATTCCGACGAACCAAATTATCATAATCCTCCGCTGGTATGTCATAGAACCTATTGTTGTTGTTGGTGCTGCTTCGGCGATAGTTGTTGTTGTTCTGTTTCTTGTTTACCACTGTAGGTCTGTTACCACCGTAACAGCCTTTCAGCAGCGCATGCTCTGTCCTCCGCGTTGACTGGCAAAGAAACAGAACAGTTGAATATCAGAAATCCGTAACATTTCTGCCAAGTGAAATATGTTCGAAAGATTTTAGCAAATACTATCAGCGAAGGAAGCATATGAATCAATGAATACATTTCAAAATATGCGCTGTCCTATCGTTTCCAAAGTAACGTTCGACCAAAGACATTACACTAGTGATAGAATGTTACATATAAGCGTCTGCTAGAATTTCAAGTGTACTCCAATAGTTTATCAGAATCGTAACCATCACTACTGTAACAGATTAGAGTAAACAGATGATCAGCAATCAGTACAGGATAGACCCGCTGAAGATGTACAAAACTACGATTTCTTACCCGGTGAACTTGTTCCAGCTTGGACAGGACGCCCCCTACGTTCCCGTCGTATGGTTCAGTCCGCGCGACGAAGCGTTTCACCAGACGTTGGACAACCAACTAAGAAAACACAACGCAGTGAAACAATGGATTTCTAACTGTTAAACACAATGTCAAGACTAATTTCTGCTTTACGGTGTGTGAGGTCAAATCAGTGAATTGCTTGAGTGCTTGAGTGCCACCTATGGGAAGACCAGTGATAAAGTCTACGAACTTCGGGAAGCACACAGGCTAGTGAGCCCAAACAGCTTAGTTGCAAAATATTTAGATAAGAAAATACGCTTGCGTTGTTGTCAGAGAACAGCAATGACATACCCTGTATCGTGCCTCGTGGTCTCTCAGTCGTGGGATCTGTGCGGAAATATGAAGGTGTGAAAAAATAATCAATCGAAGTGTCATTGTAGCCGATTGTCGCATGTTTCGCCATACATGGTAAAATGACGCAGAGGTTATTGACCCCATGCACCTGGCTCGTCCAGGTGGCCAGTGGCAAGGCTAAGTGTAACATCCATTGGCATAATACCGGTCGGTTTACTGCAATTTCTCAAGCAATGCTAATTTGGCAAATGATCAACGCATCATTTTCTCCAGTTACATGTTGCTGTTACAGCTTACCTTTGCCACTTCTTCTGTGTAAATTATTTTGTCTCTCTGGCCCTGCTAAAAACATAATATCGTAATTGGAACACACCGCGGAATTGCACGGAGAACGGGCGCGTGGTTGGAAGGGGGTGCACTATACCGGTCGAACGAAACACGGCACAATTAACTGCCGCTATGTACCTTTATACATCCTCTGTTGTTCCTTTCTTTCCTGTTAGTAGTTGCACAAAACAAAAATCTGCATGAGCATACAAAAAGTCATGAGAAAATGGGCGTATACTGACAAGAATTTTCATTTAATTTTGATCCATCACAACCGCTATGACGTAAAACTTTACTGCTGGCCGTAGCATTAAAAATGGCGGGAAAATGGCGGCGTACGTTCAATTTGACCCATTCAGCCGTAGATCCGGGCGATAATGCAACGGTTCCTCACACTTTTACACGAGTTGTAGGTCACCAAAAGAAATTCAAGATTGCTGTTGAATCATGCTCGTCTTGTGCCGTGAGCACATGTGATTATTATCTACAAATCTGGCGATGAACGTGACAGTGTGTTTGTCCCACGACGAGCTCGCCTGCCCCGAAAATGACCTGAAAACTTTTGGCCTTGTTGTCTTCGAATGCATTGTTATCGATGCTTTGTAAATTATGTATTGGACACCTAGATGTCTGAAGTGTGCATACCTCAGAAATAACTATTGTTGCATGTGTAGATCTCTTTAAGTTCCACTATTTTTAATCGACCGGTATAAGGCTTATGACCGGTATTATGCCAATGCATGTTAAATCAATTATACCTTCAGCCAATCGGTAACGAGAAGTAACAAATGAGACAATGCTTCTCAAGTCTCAACCAAACCGCCAATTTCTGTAGACAGAATGTAACGTTACAGGACTTCCCTAACTGCCTCATGCGTCGCACAACGTGGGTGCCTTTAAGTCTGAGTGACATTCGTGGCCTCCCCCTTTCAAGTTTTAGTACGCCCTGATGTGGTATTGACCAGTCAGAAATATGACATGGAGCTTTTCAAATGGCAACGTCTTTTAAAGAGAAGGACGCGAGCTGGGGTCTCACCTTGGCCATGGGCACAGGGTTGAACTTGGAACAGCGGAACGCTGTGACAGTTCTGGCCAGCCCGCGGGGGGTGGGGACCAGGTTGAAGGGAGCGGGAGGGTTCCACTGGCGCCCGAAGTACTGCAACATGAACTTGGAGCGGGCGAAAATCCAATCCTCCTTCTGAAAGAAAAAAACACATAATCTTTGAAGTAGATCAAGTTGAGTTACATGATGATGATTTCATTTTTTAGGATCTTAATTGATTGTACCAAGTGCATGATACCATATCTTAGGGTTTTTTAAAGGTTACCTTTTATACTCTTTCTGCCAGATAAGGGGACACTAAATAGGTTTCATGATCATGCGTACCATATCATCATGCGCATACAGACTAGTACCCAATGAAATGTACTCAACCCATGCTATATATGTGATCAAGAGACTAAAACTCCATAAGAAATACATCAATAGCAAATCGTGTCGTGGTCAGCACCTCGGGTTTCCGGAAAGACCCGGCCAGCACGCCGATGACGCTGAGCGCCAGGATCCACTGCAGCACGATGTACAGGTAGTAGATGGTGACGCCCGTGCCATACGTCATCAGGGAACCATAGCCAATCACTGTGCCGTTCCGGGTCAAGGTCAGGTCCAATGGTGTGGGGTCGATGATGAAGAACCCAGCGAAGAACAGGGCCCCCAAAGAGTTCTCCATGCTTGAAATAGATTGATACAGAGCTTAAGGCTAACCTGCAGAGCAAAAGTCATGGAGATCCATCGAACCATTAAGTTATATATCCGCCTTCATAGTTGTAAACATAATCGGCCCCGAACGTAATAAAGTCATAAGGGCCTAAACCGACACCACTTCTTTACGAGCCCAAGAGCTATCTAGAATAAAGACATCATGATCATGTCCACCCTGCCTGAACACAAGATCTAGATATCAAAACCGGAATCCCTACTTCAGTACAATGTACAGCCAACAGGGCCCGACCATAATCTAAATTCTAACCATTTCTTCATTTTGCCAACACCTAGCCACATACCAAAGTCATGAAAATCCAGCCACAACTTTTTGAGCTGTTCAAAGACATACATTTCAAGAAAACATATCTGTCTCTGCGAAGAAAAATTTTATCATAGCGGAATGACAAAACGAAATGTAGTAAAATTTTCTTGACAGAAAAGTGTGGCTCCGTACATTTGTAGACACCATTAAGGTTGAACATTTTCGATCAAAAGCTACAACAGCGCCGCCTACCTGCCGAACGGATGAGGCGTACCACAGGGCACGGCCCCCAGGGTGAAGCTGCTGTTGACGTAAGTCTCGTTCACGGTCACGTGATAGTCGGTCCCTTCTGTGCAGGTGATCTCGTGCCCAGTGGTGTAGTACCAGTACAGGTAGTACAGGGTCCAGGCGAAGGAGAACAGAATCAAGAAGTAAAGTAGGCCCAGCATTATGATATTCCTCACCAACTCCTGAAACAGATGAATTTATTTTGTCGTTTTGAGTTGGTATATACGACTTCATTTGATACACGAACGACTTTGGAGGATTGTCTATCAAGGATACATGTATATTACGTGAGGCACAAAAATGTGAATATATACATAAAAACACAAATATCTATGGAAACTAGCTATAGACAGGTAACATTTCCGCCAAATATCCGATGCTTACCTTGACATGATTTAGCCTAACAAACCACTGCCTGTTTATTTTTGCTCAAACGTATTTATAAATATGATGGTGACCAGCTCCTCAAGCTCTGTTCTGCCACTTGCTACATAATGTAATCGTACACCACAGGATGTCTGCTACTTTATCAGTAACCATGGTGACAGTCGTCTTTATTTTGCGGAGAAGAAGAAGACGAAGAAACGTGTTAAAAAATATATGCTTCTCTTAGGTAAAAAGAACAAGACAGAATGAAACCTTTAGAGCCATGAGGAAGGGCCCGATGTGACGGTTGAGGATGCCGAACGGAATCATCCGGATGACGGACAGGATGAGGCAGGGGCCCATCAGCGCCTCGGCCACCAGGGCGGGGGAAAACGGATCCCAGTGGATCCGGAACCGCTCCCAGCTGGGCAACGCGTCGTAGTCCAGGAACTGGTACTGAAGGGGGAAATATTGCAGCGAAGTTGAGATGACTATTCTATTGCCTTTATCCGTTCTTATTTAAGTCGATGGCCTTGATCTTCGTCTGTCCTGACATCTACTTTGATTACCGAACTAGATATTAGTACACACAGGCGATTCTACTAAATCAAAGATTAAATTAAAGACAAGTTTTTTAATTCAGTGCACTGTCTTTCAACGAGACTTTTCCAAACTCTGGTGGGCTCATCATTGTTTGCCTGGCCGATTGTTCTCTCAGCTTTCGTAATGCGCTTAACCTATTGGAGTATGAAACGGGTGTTTTGGAGAGGATTGGGAGGGGGGTATAGCCAATGATAGCAAGTAATAGCACAGCCAGTTCCGTGCCGGTAGACGTGACACCTACCCGTCCGTACGCCAGGCCCCGCAGACCTATGATCGTGACGAGCAGGAGCAGGAGGATCATCTCTACCGCACCCCAGACGCTGGCCAGGTGCTTCCGAGCGCCGTAACGCCACAGGTTGGTGCACATCTGTATCACCATCCCTGTAGGACGACAAGACTACGGTCAAATATTGTCAACCTGTTTTCAACCTCGGTGCTATTTCAAAAACGCCCACCGTTCAGGCGTAGCCAAAACATTGTCATTGATAAACAAAAGACAAAATACTGAACAAGCCAATTAGGTTATGAAGAAGTGCCCAATGATAGAAATTATAAGTACCTAATTCATATGTATGATAGCAAGAACATGGAAGCTTGGTGATTAATAATCCTCTCAACTTACGTCTATCTAAACATGAGTAATACAACGTAGACCTACCAGCGATCCAAACCAAAATGAACCATTCCACAATAGATGGGGGCGAAGCTCGTGACTGTCTGTTGAGTGTGTCCAACACCGTGGCTTCACTGCTGTCCACACGAAAGGTAGCCAACAGGAGAAACACCACAAACCACAGTCTCAACCCAATCTCACAGATGTACCTACACAAAGGAAAGTTTAAAAGTGGTTATAATGCAAATTATGCTTCACTACTATCCTATATAGAGTTCGGGTATATCTAAATTTAGTAGGAATGGTCCTTTTGTCTGCTACTGGATCTTTGAAGGTGAAGAGATTTCAAAATATATTTTCGTACGCAAAGTGCAAGTATGTAAATAGCGTATACTACGGTTTTGTGTACAGAAATAGCATTTAAAATCTATACACCATAAAAATTCTTGAAGTATGGCAGTAGTAGACCTCCACAATGCCAACTACCGTTACAGATAAACTTTCATTCAATCTTTAATAGTACATGTATCAAAAGAAGATACAAGGATTATATATATATATATATATATATATATATATATATACAATACATGTACTACGTTGTCGCACACTTTCATGTAAGATGCATATCTGGCCCGTCAAGAGTTGCAAAGCGCTATGGCGTCGTAGCTACGGGGAGGCCCTACCTGGTAACGGGAGTCGCGATGAACTCTCCGACGTAAGACTTGGCCTCCATCCTGTAGACGATGATGAGGAGAGGGCAGACGGCGGACACCAGCAGGCCGAACAGCAGCTGCGCCAGGAGGGGCGACCGGTTCCACCACTTCACCTTCTCCGCCCACATGGACAGGAGAAGACCCTGGGACACGTCCTTGTTCACAAACTGTTGGAGAGGAGACAGGCATTAAAAGAAATATCTTGAGAGTTTGTCGAGCATTGGGTTCTACAAAGTAGTTTTAAAAGTATTGGAGTCTGTTAGTGTTACCACCACCATACTACATTTTCGTGTCAGAGATTAGATTTGTGGCATAAACAAAGTTAATTTGCCGCAATGTTTGCCTACACAAAGCGTTACATATGATTAGTAGTAGGCTTAAGATATTCTATTTCTGATATACAGATTCTTTCTGGGAACATTGATGTTATAAGGCTGTGGTGATACATAAGAGTCGTGCAATACTGAATTAACTTGTAGTTAAGTGCCTAGAAGTAGTCAATAGCCTTGCACTGAGAAAACTCCTTAAAAGTGATTTAAAGAATAGATTGCTACTGTGGAATAAACGATTATGGCTCGTTCAAGCGTAGAAACCAAGCACTCACCCTTATCTGGTTGTTGGAGGCCGCCAGCTGCATGGTCTGCATACACAGCCCCTTGGCGCCCTCCCTGTCCTTGCTCCAGTCCTCCCCGCTCATGACCGTCACCAGCTCGTCTACGTCCTGTACCTGGCCCAGCAGGTCCGCCGCGAAGTCGCCGCACTGGTCCGCCAGCGCGCGGTACTCGTGCGCGTGCTGCGAGTCCATCACCATCATCTGGAAAACAAGAGTTGTAAAAACTGCGTTCTTCTTTCCATCAGAATTTGAAAGTTATTTGTAATTATGGCTCTTTGCTACAGCTTAAAGTTCAGCCCAGGAGCTGACACCAAGCAATATAATAACATATTCGTACTGAACTGAATCTCAGCTACAAACATCCTTATGTACACAACCACCTCTGTTTAAGCTTTGTGTTACGGTGTAGACTATTGCAGCTTACAACATTGCCATGTCACCATACGCACATGGTGCAACTCATGATCAAAAGGGAATCGAGTAAGGGTGACTTAAGTGACAAAAGAGTATGGCCATCTATATTTCTACTAATTGATAGTGATGAAAATAAAACTAACAACATCTTAATCTATCACCCTTCCCCCACAGGGTTGACTCTCGCGGCAATTCCTATCGTAAAGCGTTGCCGCGAGAGTCAACCATGTGTGGGAGGTTGTAATGTATCAAAAATGTGATTCATGTAGCGTAATTGCTTTCACCAGACCATTGCACGACTACTTACCTCGTTCAGCTCCCCAGTGAGCCCGAAGGCAGTCTGGAAGGGGTCGCTGCTGGTGAGGCTGATGTAGTACGGACTGCACAGGGCGCGGAGGATGTTCAGCCTCGTACTCGTCTGGATCAGGACTCTCTGGCCAATCAGGGCCTAGATAGGGTCAAACGTCATCGTTTTCGAGTTTTGAATATGTTTAATTGATAAAGGTATTGAAATGGTCTCAAGTTTCTAATGTTTACATGTAGTGAAGGCTATCGACAATAACAGTCTAAATTCAGCACCATGGACAAAACTGCCTAGTTGACTTCAAGTAAGTATCATAACAGCGATTGAGCAATTCCTGGCACAGAAGTTAAGCTCTAACCCTGCTGTTTCATACTATTTTGTACATCGTAATACGTATCTAGGCGTGATATGACATAACGGCATATTTTCATAGACTTCTTCCACGGAAAGAATTACAGACAATAACTTTATCTCTCAATCCAAAATTATTGATGTCACCATGGCATAACGCATTTCCAGAAGATAATTCGGTTGATTACGTGTTTGAAATGGACTAGACTTACCGGAGGCGGTGTTATAGTGTAGTGATGGAACAGCAGGAGCCGCATGACCTTGTAGTCATTTCTCTGCGCTGCCAGGACGAGTGGCGTCACTTCCGGTGGGAAGGCGCTGTCTTTGGGTGACATGGGAGGTCCCTGTCCGGGAACAAAGGTACAAGTAAAGGTTATCAAGCTGATCAGATGCCACTTAAACCAGAAAGCGTAAAGCTGCACTTCTATTCAAGCAGATAACATCCATCTTCAAGAGTGTAGTTTGAGTGCAGGCATCAATCTGCCACCAGGATGACAAAGTACTTATATGTAAATAAAGTTATTCGAAATGAAAGAAATGCTCCATTACATCGTCTTAAGATCGTCGCACGATCACAAACGGAAGACGTTTTAGGGGAGATCGTGATTGTATCGTACAAAAATCAACTGGTTTGTTATTGAAAGGCTGTATTAGATGACGAAAGTACATATGATATGTTACGCAATGAGCAGTTTGTCGGTATGCTATACAACAGCAACAACAATAACAACAAACACCACTGCTTATGATTGTCGTATACCCGGATCCCCCTTGACCTGCCCCATTCCATTATGATAATGCTTTGAGAACTTTGACATGCAATTCTTTTCATACATATACATTACGGACACGTTACAGATCGGCACGTCATTGACACAAGGTTAAACCGCCTTATGAATAAATGATGTTGCAATGACAACTAGATTCATTTACCTAATGTGAAAATAAGTCCTCGTAGGGTCAATGCTCTTTTGTCAATGTTCAAACGGGTGGATATATTGAGTATGGCGTATGCTATAAACCTGCCACAATAAGCAAATAGGATCTGCAATCATAGCAACAATCGTACAGATGCAAATAAGCGCGTTGCTTTTTTGTAAATAGGTTTAATACGAAACATGTTTGAAAGGAAAAATTATCCTCATAAGCTTACAATTGGAATACTAACAATACAAACAATACATCGTCATTACATTTCACAAGGTCTTGTTGCATATGCTTGCAACAAGACATCGTTGATTCTATTTCTCACTCACTCACATTCTCACGCACTCATCCACTATTCACTCACTCAGTCACTTACAGTGTTGTTGGTGCTCTTGGTGTAGTGGATGAGCCTCTCCACCAGACGACAGTTGCCGCGGTCCACTGCGAACAGCAGCGAGTTGCCCAGGTTGACGTTAAAGTACAGCAGCAGCTCCACCACATCCTCGTGCTGGTTACACACCGCCAGCTCTATCGCCGTGCGACCCACCTGACAAAACAGCAAACAACGCTACATGGAGAAACTTGTTACTGCAAAACTGGTCGGGCAGCCACCTGTCGCAGGCAACCACCTCTAGTAACAAGCTACATTAAAATAGCCCCGTTCAATTGTACATAAAACACAGGTATTGAGCAACCACCTGTACCCAGTAACCATTTCCGACAGCTCACTGAGTAATTGTTAAAACCAGTTTTGACTGTAGTACCAAATATGACGTCCCTAAATTGCTGAAGGGATGAAATAGAAGCGTGAAATAGAAATGATTGATTCTTTAAGCCCTCACATATCCTGTGTCTTTTTACACAGAAACGAAGTAAGGATATCTATGCTGGAAATAGCCCTCCTTAAATTGCTGTTATCAAACAATTATTGTAGAAGTTAAACTTTTAATGTCCACAAAATAAAAACGCCAGGCAGCATATTCATGAAAGTGTACTGACATAGGGATTGAGTTTGGATGTTTTGTCCTAACTTACGTCGTCGCTGGTGTTGATGTCGAACTCGTGCCTGACGGCGTTCCGTTCCAACAGCGCCCTGGTCTTCTCCACGTCTCCGTTCTGCACGGCGAACAGGAACTGTCCCTTCGGGTCCTTGATGTCCGTATCCTGAATGTTATCCGGGAGGCTGGTGTAAGGCTTCAGCATGAGATCATTTGGGTCTGCATAGTCAGGCTGCGGCAGGTTGTCTAGGCCGGCGGAGGACATGTTGCTCGGGCTTGCCTCGGGCAGAGCTGCGTATGTTCCCGAGGGAGCATCGGTTTGCGGCTCAGCTCCACCAGTTTTAACTAACGGGAGGAACTTTCGATCATCCAAAGGAGGCTCTTTATCATCATTCTTGTCGTCTTCATCTTCCTTCGTCTTCTTGTTCTCTTCTTTATCGTCTGGTTCGTCCTCTTTCTCGTCGTCGGACCCATCCTGACGATGCAGATTGGGCAGGTTTTCTTCGTTCACCACTCGCACGGGAACGCCAAGGTTTTGGAGAATCTTTGCCCGTTTATTATTTGCAGTGTTGGGAATGTCGCTGAACGTGGAGTCTATAGACTGGTTGTCTATGTCGTCGTTCTTGGTAGACGCGATGCTCTCTGGCGCCTTCTTCTTGGGTGTGTCCCCTGACTTGCTAGAAGGACGACCGGAGGGTGGTGCACCAGGACGCCGTAATGCTGTTTTCGGCCGAATCGCCCTCTCATACCTAGGTGGCTCGGGGGCCGCGTTGGTTTCATCAACAGACTCATAGTCTACCGGCGGCAAGTCGTCCGGCTGTTGACGCTCACTCTGCGGCCTTGGTTGGCTCGGGGTGGGCCCAGGAGCCTGATATGGCACGGTATTTGGAACAGGAGCCGGCCCTTGTGCTGAAGGCGGGTGCCTACCCGGCCAACCTTGCGGGTTCTGCGGTCCTGAATCCACCGGGTCCCTAGTCCGAGGATCCCCATATATCGGATCTACTTCCTCGTTTCCCGGACTCCAGACAAAGCCTTCCTTCGGCCCGAAGTGGAGAGAGCTGGACGTCACGGACCCACGGCCTATCGAGTCCTGGTCTGACGCGCGAGGGAGTCGGATGGGGCGCCGGTTGTTGCTACCGCGGAAGCCGTCGTCCCAATCCATGGTCCCTTCCCCTACCACAGCGGGACCTTAACTTTCAATAGTTCTCAGATACAGTATCAGTATGTTTCCAGAAACAAAAAAGACCAAATGTAAACGTAACACTAGCCTGCAGCAAAAGCGAGTGGTAAGAGCCCGTCAGAAAAAAGACTACGCTTTGCTACTATCATGGTCCGCATAAAATATTCAGAAGTTCCAGGTGACTTCACTGGGGGTGGTTTCACCTATCCATTGTCGTTGTGAAGTCTTCTGTTTCACAAATGGATGTTCACAGAACTTAATTATGACTCAACACAAAGTAGACCACACCCAATAAATCGTAAGACACGCGAAAGTACTACCACCTAGCTACTGCATAACAGAGATAACAAAAATAGTTGTCACCACCACAGCACAGGGCAGCATCAGCATATTTCATCTTTTCTTATGTCACTGACATTGCCATAGCGTATTTACAAACCACTCATAAGCAGTGGTAAAGCAACCCTATAAAGGAACGCCCTCACCATGTATACATGCGACCTTTTTTCCCTGGATAATTGCATTATCAGTAATACCATTTTTGTGTGCAACAGTACAAGGATCCTAAAGGTATCCATCTGTACATATGTGAAGCTGTCCTGTGGGCTGATGAACTCTGGCACAATCATGTCTTTAATAATTAATGTGACAACATATCAACAAGTGCTGCTTTGGGATTCAGTATCTGTTGCTTTCATGGCTATTGTTGTACCTAATGTTATATCATGGTGGATGGATAAATTGAATACACATAGAATGTCTTAAATTCCTTAGATGATAAGAATGTAAGTTTTAATTTTCCATCATTTCCATTATCTAGGAGAGCTGCAGGAGTATGTTATGTGCTACTGATACAATGGTTTTGTGTAACTCCAGGCTGTAGAGTGAAGTGGTCTTATTGGAAGGTTGAGTCTTTACCACTTAATTGCAAAATCTGCATTGAGACAGAAATGTGGCAAATTGCCATGATGCATGCACAGGCTTGTATTTACTACAGATACTAGCATGAAAAACAACTCAAACCAATGATGTAAACTTGTATAATCATATGTGCAATTTTCTGGCCAATCTAGAAGTTTTTTTTTACCAATCAAACTCAAATCATGGTCTATGCAATAGTGGTTAGACTGTGGGATACACCATTTGCCTTGCACAAGTTGTAATGCTGTATTGTGTGATGAGTACATTTGTATGTTGATATCTATGGTAGTGATAGCACAATTGCATGGACTCAAATAATTACAGTCATGTACTGTATAAGACTTTCAGCATAAACAGGCATAATAGAAATGTCCAATCAATGTTTGATTCACTTCCAGTAGCAGCACTGATCTTAATTCAATGGTGTTCAATATTGATGTTATCAGGAATTCTGGGACAAGGAATATGTTTAAGCTCCAACCAGCAGATGAATGAATTGTAAACTGGGCTGGTTTTAAAATAGCATGTTTAAATCCAATAAATATTGGATAGGTTTGAGGGAAAATGCTGTCTTTATTCATGAAACCTTTTAGTATTCTGAATGATGAGCTGCTGGTATATTTAACAGACAAACTTGGATCTGCCAAGATAAAGAGAACTCTACAGGACTGAATCATCCAAGGATTTTCAGGTCCTTGACCATGAGGCTGGCCATGGTACTGTGAATGAAATGCCTGAAGTTCACTACTGGATGTGCAGGTCCTTGGCCACCAGGCTGGCCGTGGTGCTGTGCATGAAGGGCCTGTTTTGTTTGAAGGTTTCCAGCGTCTTTTCTCTGGCCTTTTCAAACCCGTACAGGTCCCTGAAATAGGCAAACAAATACCTGGTGTTGTTAAGTATTTTGAAATTCTTTGAAACTTGACCAAAACACACATTGTTGTATATGCCTTTTGAGACAGTAGCCCTGCAACATATTGCAATCTATACATGGACGAAATGCAGGAAAATAAAGAAAGCAACTAGTGCAGGGAAAAGAGTGTGCCTAAACTTATTTTGACATATAAAGATCTTTAGTATCAGTGGAGCCTTTAGAGTGAATATTTGCTCTGTTGTAGAACTAGTGTATCTGGTATATAAACAACAGAGTCTGAAATAATCATGTTGCAATTTCTTCCCAATACATTAGTCATTACCTGTAAAGTGGTCGAACAAACTTCATCCTCCCCTGTACAGTAACCATCTCGAGGGCAGGGTCCACAGCACCCTCCCACTGTGCCCTGATCCCCAACCTCAGCCATCTGGGGAGGGGGAGGGAATAGTAGTGAGAAACATAATATTATAATATGTGGCCTTTGGTGCAACAAAATGTTACTGTAGCCGTGGAGATATATTACATGGCATTGTTTTCATCATCAGGTTATCAGGAATGCACTGTTTCCATATCTTTCCAATTCCTTTTTTATTTCTATAGTGCATATGCATGAATGGAGGATGTTTCCATGATGAAGGTATAACATCACAAATTCTATAAGCTTCCAATATATGTCCAAAATAAACTTTTTAAGCAGCTACTCACCTGAACTTGATCTCTGAGTTGTTGTTGGCACTCATGCCATAAAGTTGGTCCATCTTTTCAATATGCTGGATTGACAGTGGGGCCTGAAATGGGAACATTGCCAAAGTCAGGACAGGGACAGGATTTGGCAATACTTTGACAAAGGTACATGTACCTTGATCCTGGAGAGTTGACCTTAGAAAAGTCCATATTTCAATGAAGCTGATCAGAGTGACAAAGATCACTACTAGATAATAAAAGCTATGTTAATTTCTGTACCTCCAGTAGCAGCTGTGCCAGAAACTCAGTCTTCTGTCCTGGGGACATGCCCTCCAGGTCCTGTGCAGAAAACTGGTCTAGGTTGTCGGGTGTCGCCTGACTCCATCGCTGGCACAGTGCTGAACAGGCATCTGCCAGGGTCGTGTCATAGCTGGGGCAGAAGGTGATTCGTACAAATGTTTATGATTTTCAAAGACTTTCATCGTCTCAAAATTGGTCAAACTGAATGCGGCAAGACATTCTTTGGAAAGAGTACAGCCAAATACAGCCCTTATCAAACTCCAGAGCCATGGGGTCCTTCAAAGTCTGCTCTCTTGAGAACACACTCTGACACTGGTTCCTGCTAGATTGTGCTCTCAAAATGGTGCTAGAGTTTGGAAAGGGGTCTATGAGTCAAATATGAACAAGATAGGAGACACACTGGCAATATGTGCACTACTGACCTGGGCTTTACTGGTGGCATACCAGGCGTGTGTAGCCAGGCCTTCCAGTCCACCTTGTCAAATAGCCCTTCAGAAACCTGGTTGAACAGTATTTGGTACTTCATTAGGTTTACGTAATATACATGACATCTGTAGACAGCAATAAAAAAAGGAAGATAGTAAAATCCTACTTCACCTCTTTCTTGAAGTAGTCTAGAAGGAAGGCTTTCCATTCCTCAGTGTCCAGGCACTTGTACTTGAAGGTCTCAATGTATTTCCTCAGGAATGGTTCAAACTTCTCTATAAGGACAGAAACATTTCTTTTAATACACGGCTGATAAAATCCAACCATTCAGTGCTGAATGTTATACCGGTACAATTATAACTACCAACTAAACAAGTAAATCTTTGATATGAACAACTTTTTAAACTTATAAACCAATGGTGGAAGAACAATAGTTGACATCTCAAAAAGGGAACCACCCCTGAGGTGTTGCCAAAAAGAAGACATGAGAGACCTGGCCCTCCCACCAGCTCCTCCAGGTAGTAGAGCAGAGTGAATCCCTTCTCATAGGGGACGGAGGAGAAGGCATCATCAGGGTCAACGCCCTCCAGTCTGGGGACCAGGTCAGTCAGTCGGTTTGTCTCGCCAAAGGTTTGTACCTGGAACAAGTTTGGATAGTAATATTTGTAGAAACAAAACCTGGCTAACATAACTGTTGATCATAACATGCAAAATATATTCATTATGGTTTACTTACCATTGCAGTCTATACATGTTCATCATCTCAATACTTAGTGTCATCATGTATGCAAGTATCAATTCAAGTGTAAAACAACAATGAAGACTCACCGAGTGATACAGGTCTTTCCATCCACCTAAAGACAAAGGTAATAAAAGATGTTTTAAGTGTCATACACAAAGGGTAAATGTACAGTCAAACCTTTCTATAGCGACCACACAAGGGACTGGTCAAAATTGGCCACTATAGAGAGGTGGCCACTATGGAAAATATGCTAATTAATTGACCACAAGCAATAAGTTAAACATGGTTTTAGTACCCACTGATCTTTATTCACATAATACAGTACTGTACATGTACTGCAATGATTTTTACACTATATGTATTAAGAAAACAAAAGCTATAAAAAGTTTTAAATGTTCTACAGTTGATATTGTCTGAAGAGACCGGTATCGTCATATTTCTTTGATCTTTCGTCTTGTATCCTTTGATGGTCTTTGATACTTCGCTCGCGTTCAGTCAGATTCGCCCATTATGCTAATGTGGTACCCACAAGAAAAGTCTCGTCATTTTAGACTTATCTCTTAATAAATGTAAGAATAAAATCCACCATAGTCTGAAGTTCATATCATTTTGTCTTTGTAACAATTTATTTAGAAAGTTTTAGTGATGTAAATTAACCTAAGCGATAGTGTATTAGAACGTAACTTTAGCACAATTTACCTCCGTAATATTGGTGTCGTCTATTGACCTTATATGACCTCGTTTGTCAGCGGGTATGGGTAGCGCCAGTTTACGAAGTTTTGTTTTGAAAATAAATCAAAGAGGTTTTAAATCCGGCGTAGGGTGACGATACGGCCGCTGTACAAGGCTGAACGCGTGCCGAAATATAGATCAGCGGTCCGCGTGGCCGTAATCGGCAGTGTTTTTGTACCTGCGGGACCGGAAATCGTGTGGCCGTGGCCGCGTTGGACAGGTGGCCGCTAAGCCTATTTCTTAATCATTACGAATCCAAGGGACCGACAAAAAGTGGACACATTGGGCAGTGGCCGGTATGCAAAGGTGGCCGCTAATACAGGTTTGACTGTATATGTAAAACAATGATACAAGTGATACAAATATGTGGATAACGATGAATCCTTGTTCTATCCATAACAGGTAGGCTTAATTCTAACATCAGTATTCAGATGGCCGATTGCATAGGTATTATCCTCTGTCAACTTAGCTTGATAATCCGGCAAGAATTTGTAACTGCTCTCTATTGTGATTTACGTAATGTGGTAACCTTCTCAATGTCATTACAGTGTCAATGCTAGACTCTCCATTCTTTGTTCATGAGTTTTCTCACTATGCCAGCAAGGGTACTGTACCTAAAGCTCCAAACTGTCTGGTTTGCTCCCCATGCATCCTGCCTGCAATCTTTCTCTCCACAAACACTGTGTGACCCTCATTCAACCTGAAAGTCAGAGAAAATAAATTGTTTAGAACTAATTTAGAACCATATCATCTTTATCTTATGGAATATTTCATGCCTCTAATGTTTGTTAGAAATTTAAGGTGTGCATATAAAGTTAGACAGCAGCACAGACTGTTTTCCAGCTTGGACTATTTTTTTAAATCTAATGTTTAATCTGTCCCATTCATTGCTTGGGAATCAACGCATTTTTGCTGTTAAATCAGTCATTTTGAGCTTACAAAATACATTTCCATCAATTTCATGTCATGAAGTTCAGATTTTTGGGACGGATGGAGCAAATTTTCTTTACCAAGGACAGAAGGATGGGTCCTGATAGCCCAGCAGCAGTATTGCCACAACTTTGACTTGGTTCATGAAAGGAAAGACTGACATCATTAGCTAACACGAAACATTTGATTTTCAATAGTTTGGAACATACTGCACAGAGTGAAATTACCCAGAAGCAGTTTTGGTTCACAGGTACACATTGATAGCCTTGACACCAAGTAGTATCAGAATATTCATGTACAGGGAAAGGATTACTACTAAGTGTCATGTTACCCACCAGAAGTGCTCCCATGTCTTGTTGGTGACCAGGTTGCCTGTCCAACTGTGAGAGATCTCATGAGCCACCACCTGTGACACAGACATTAACATTGGTCAGTCTTACATATTTGCAGTTTGAAAGATGTAGCTGAAGCATCAAAAGCACTATGACTTTCTTGCTCAAAAGGTTGGGAAAAAAGAGTAATACTGATAAAGACATTACGAATTAAGGTACAAGTGAAGTCATTGTATTAAGTTTGATGGATATCATGGTTTACTTACACTTGCAAGTGACCTATCTCCAGCCTGTAAAAACAATGAATATTAAAAGTTATCAAGCTATCATTGATACATGTATGAGCATGTTATAACAAACAATAAACAAATAAGTGTTTGTTAAGTCAGAATTCCTTTAAACTTCAATGAAGACATTATAGAAAAACATTCACAATGCATAAACTACACATACATTGTAAGGTCACAATTGTGCAAGTATGTTAGCCATAGCCTTAGAACACTTGCTTGCATGTCATCTTAACTGATATGATATACACAAGAGCCACCCACTAGTAGAGTTGGAGTGACGAAGGTGAGACAGGGGTTCTCCATGCCTCCATACGGGAAGGATGGAGGCAGCACCAGCAGGTCGTACTGTCCCCACACGTACGGGCCCAACAGGTCCTCTGCTGTCTTCAGCATGGTCTCTGTCTGAAATCACAGTCAACAACAGCAAATCAAAAAAAATCTCATACCTCTGATAAATGTTTGTAGCTTTGAGAATTTATTTTGCATTCAATGATGCAAATTTCTTGCTGATTTTGGCATCACTCTGACTTATTTTGATAATAGTATTAATAGAACAATCATTATGGTATTGCCAGGTAAGTATCTGACTAACCTCTGCAAACTCGTGGGCACACTTGTCCACCAACTCCTTCTCTGACCAGACCTTAGTACGATGATCAATGTCCCTGTCGCATATGGAAGTTCCAATATGATGGCAGGAAGAGTTATAGAGCTTTGTCATTAACTGTTTATTCTAATTTGGAAAAGGTAGTTTAGGCAATAATAGTTTCCTTTCAATGTTTCAATCATCTAAACATCAAAACTCTTGAACTCTCTTAATACCTGGTTCCAACCTTCAAATGATCAGAGTTAACAAAACAAGTTAACAGAATTCAACAAAATATTGATCTAAACTGTCAATATGCATTACAAGTACTAGTAAATAAAACAACATAACTTTGTATAATTAATGTTAATAGTTAAATTCTAAGAAAAAAATATTGTTCTATGCACTTTTTTAATTTGCACAAACAAATTGCATGATCAATGCAAAGTCATGTTTTACCTGCTCTCCAAAGCTCCAGCCACTATAGCAATCAGGTAGGTAGGCATAGCTACCTGGAGAAGAAAAAGAGATGCTTCAAAACGGGAAATTTCTTACCAGCTTCTCAATGTGAAGACTTGCCAAGGACAGCTGATGAAGGTCCTAGCCCAGCCAAATCACATCATATTACATCAATGAAAAATAAGCTGCCAGACTGCTTAGTCCTGAAGCAATAGTAAATCAGCAACAACAACAGAAAGGTGTTTGTACTGTTTTCTAGACACAAAATTATGCTGTTATTTCAGCAAAATGTCCACCTTTTGATCAAACTTGTAAAGAGTTCTGGTCTGGTCTGCTGGGTCTGGTTCTTCACCACACCTCTGTGCAGACATCAGAGCCACCAGGGGTTTGGGGACAGAAACCTGATATGAGGGGAAAAGAAAACCTAATATTAAGGAGTCTAGTTCAGTACAGAAATAGACTGTAGGTCTATGTCAAGTATGTATCAAACCGTAACCACAAGGCTTATGATTTCACCTTCTGTATCTATCTTTGAGTAGCCAGTATAACAGGCCTTTAGCATAACACATCAGCTTTACAGGCATATGGTGCAGCATCTTTATGATGAATGATCTGTCACACCTAACCTTGGCACATCTAGCTGTAAGCATTGTTTTCAGCTATCTAATGAGAATGATCCTACAGTTTTTGGTGGCAATTAGTTAGACTCAAAGATAGTTGTATGGAATAACAACTCAATCTTGGGTTGATAAAGAGTACTTGAAGACATGATTATTTCTTGTTCTTCTCTGGGCAACTGGTGTTCTGAACAAAGGCCTGAACACTTACCAGAGCTTGATACGTTATCTTGGTGGATGGGGTGTCCTGGCATGGAAGCATGCTGCGGGCATGGATGGCCTGCGGATGACAAAATGAACAGAAGTCTTCTATTTAGTAACAGTACTTCTAAATAATGAGATTATGTGAATGCGTGTGAATGCGTGCAAATGCACTGATCCCCATGTGTCCCAGGCACAGGCACAGGCATTTATGTCACACAGCACCTCATCTGTGGACATTTACAAAGATTAAGACAAGAACACATGTTCAGACCTCACCCACCTGACACTGGCTGAACAGGTAAGGATGCTGTTTCCCAGCTGTCTGCTGTGGGGACAGCCACTGCAGCGCTGAGGAGGAGGGTGCTGTCTCATAGCTCACTTTCACTTGGCACTTGCTCCCTCTGTATGAAGAAAAAGGACATTTACATGTAGTTTAAAAGTTGATAACAATCACTACTAGTACAGGTTTCTTGATGTAATAAGGATCGGATACAAAGTGCATTTCAACTTAATGCTAGGAAGTTTGTCAATACCAACAATGTTTTCAACAACCATCTCTCAATTATTTCTGGAACTTAAGCCTAATAATACTGATCAGCGAATGAAAGTTAGACATCTAGGCAATAAAGGGAAGATACATGATACATGAAGACTTTTTTCGGGAGATGGACAGCTTTTGAAAAACAGCCATATGTTTCAGATAGAATCATCAGTGAATAAAAGATAGTCACTCACAAAATATACAGTGGATGCTATCTAAAAAGGTCTGACCGTCCATAAAATCTATAACAATTGCTTGAATAGCTTAGTACTGCACATGATACTGATCAGCATCTACAAATGTTTTTACTTTGCTTGGCAGTTGGCTGGAAGGCTGATTTGCAGAGGTGATCCAAAAGGCGCCACCTGGTCCTTCAGTAGGAACTGCAGTGGCTGACCTGTGCTGGTATCCTCCACACCATGGATGGTCAGGTCACGTGTATCCAGAACCTTTGTATAGGAAGAGAGGAAGAAATGACAAAAACTCCTGATTAAATGTCTGATTAAATGTCTATCAACAGTACATAATAACTTACTGTTGTGAATCATATGGAAGGGAATGGGGTTTTTCCAAAGTAAAGGTGAGGGGTTAGTGTTTCTGAAACAAATTTTGAGTAGAAGGGGTGTTTACCATATCCTCTCCCTACTTGTTCTTGTTCAGTAGCACACAATTTTATTCACATAGAATGATAATGATATGCACCAGGTATTCAATGCAACGTTTATAACAAATTTTCCCATTTAAGACTTCATAATAACCAGCTGATGAAACAACAAAAAGTAACTCTAATCTATGCATATTTACGAGCAAAAGACCTCAAGTACAGTTTGATTGTAAAGGTAACTGATTGAGCAAATATAACTAAAGCCTGTTTTATTATTTCTTGAAATTCCCAAAGTATCTACAGTAGTTAGGCCCTAATACACTAAATGTACCAGTGCTGGGATTTGCCAGATGGTCCTTATCAGCCACACGGCACCTGTACATACATAATGGTACTACAGGTTTATATACTCCACTCTTCAGGAATGTTGCTATAACAGTATGACCTGCAGCATGCTTTGGCTGTAATATTGAGCAGAAATAGCGAGTAACATTGCCTGTAATGGGTAAATTTTCTTTCTCTGGGAACGCAAAATTAGTCCATCTTTAGTCGTGCCCATGTCAATAAAGCAAAAAGCTGGATTTGGAGGGTAGCTGTTAAAGATTAATGGTTTAACTTTACACACCGAGTCTGCCAACGAAGCAACAAAGGGCTGTTTGTACCAGTGTTTGTCAGTAGGGGTGTTACATTTTCACTGTTGATTTTAGGGCTGTGTAATTCACTTAAGGTTGAACATTAAACACACTAGTGTTACAGCTGAAAGCCAGATTCCCCACCATTATTGTGCCACGTATACATAAAATCTTCAGATAGCAATGACCGGAAATTGATATGTTAGATACTTATCATTATCACAGGCAGGGACTATCGACCAGTACTGTCACATATCAGTTCTTTGTTTGAAAACTATATGGAAAAGCATATCTTGTAAATAATACCATTTGCAAAGGAGCTTAACTGGACTAAATGATACACTATTGACATGATGATCCTGTCAATAGTAGAAAAATTGCACTATTGACAATGCTGGGAAAATTTGACCTACTGACTGACGATCCTGTCAATAGCAGAGGTCTGTACTATTGACAGGATCACATCTGCTATTGACAGGATCATGCTGTTAACAGGGCAAACACTTAATATCATGTTCCTGACAGAGTGATCCTGTCAATAACCTCTTCCAATACATAAATCTGTAGCACTCATGGTCCATTAAGTGTTTGTGAATTATGATAGTCATCATCAGATGACTATCACAATTCAAGACACATAAACGTGTAACGTAATGCTTAGTAACCTGATGCAAAGATCATCGACTTATCCTGAAAATAATGAATGAGTGAGGTTTTACTTTCTTGCAAATTACCTTTCCCATTGTCTAATGAGTTTCAAGATAGCAAAATTCAATCAGGTGTAATTAACAGGTTTAATTAACTTATTCAACTTATAATTAAACCTACAACACTAGGTTGTAGGTTTAATTATAAGTTAAAATCTAACTTTAAGATTAGAGTCTTATACACCAACATTGACTGCCTAACTAACAAGAAAGCAGAATACCTTGCGGTGATAGATAATGAGGCACCTGATGTTATAGTTACAACAGAAACAAACCCGAAAAACTCAAGATTCAAAATGTCACCAGCAGATCTACAAATAGCAGGTTATACGGTGCACACAAATGCAATGAAGGATGGAGTACGTGGTGTTGCAGTACATGTCAGAAGTAACCTAGTTGCTGGGGAACCGGACATGCCTGAGGAAGTTAGAGCTATGGAGGCAGTTACGGTAGAGGTAAAGCTCCATCAGAATGATAAATTACTAATCATGGCAATATACAGAAGCCCTAACTCAACTGTGGAAAACAATGAGAAACTGTACAATATGCTAAAGAATTGCAACAGGGGGAAATAAACCCATGTGTTACTTCTAGGAGATTTCAACTACCCAGACATAGCCTGGAGAGAAGGCGAGGGGTTGACACGCTCGGCCAAAAGTGAAGGGAATAAGTTTCTCGAAGCCACGAGAGACGCCTATTTATTCCAACACGTGTCATTTCCTACAAGGCATAGGCCGAGTCAAGAAAGCAACATACTTGATCTGATATTCACCAATGAAGGACACATGGTTGAAGACATAAAGACAAGTCCACCTATTGGGAAGAGTGATCATGTTGTACTGTCTTTCGTGTATAAGTGCTATGCTGAGAGGTCTCAGACTAGACCAGAGTACTTCAAGTACAATAAGGGGGACTATCAACAGATGGCGCAAGAACTTGATACGGACTGGGAAGAACTCCTACTAGGCAAATCGGTAGAAGAAAGTTGGCTACTTTTTGCTGACAGGGTAAAAGACGCCACAGAGAAATGCATACCAAAAGCGACTCTAAAAATGAACGAGGTCTACCATGGAGAAACAGGGACCTCAAAAGTAAGCTGAACAAAAAACAAAAAGCCTGGAAGAAATATCAAGAATCAAAAAAAGACAAAGATTACAAAAGCTATACAAAGGCAAGGAACCAAGCTCGCTGGGCAGCCAGAAAAGCAGCAAAAAACTACGAGAAAGAAATGGCATACAACATTAAGGGCAACCCAAAACTGTTTTGGAAATATGTAAATAGTAAATCCAAGACAAGAGAGAGCATCCCAGAATCGGTTTTTCTGACCACGATGCTGTGATTTTCACGCGCAAGTCCAAAATCCACATAAAGGGACCGAGAACAGTACACAAGAGGTCATACAAATTGTTCAAGGAGGAGGATTTTCTGTCTGACATACGTGAGGCGCCGTGGCACCTGGTCTACAACTTTGATGACGTCAATGAGGCAACGGACATGTTCACAGACATCTTACAAGGCATATGTGATAACCATGCCCCTATCAGGAAATTTACAGTCAGATCCAACGCAGCCCCTTGGCTAACCCCGGACATACAGGAAGTGATGAAGCTAAGGGACGAGGCAAAGAGAGGAGCAAAAGCAACTGGTCTTGAATCTGACTGGGCAGTTTTCCGAAAGCTGAGGAACAGGGTTGTGTCATTGTGCCGCAAAGCAAAAACACGTTTTTACAGAGAAACCTTTGAATCGTGCTCGGGAAATGCGAGACAAACATGGAATACCATCAACTCTCTTTTAGGGAGAAAACACACAGTGAGTCCAACTAGCATTGTGGCATATGGGAAGCTCCTGACCAAACCCATGGATATAGCAGACCACTTTGCTGGCTACTATGAGGATAAGGTCGCCAACCTTCGTTCTTGCATGGACCGCACGGATGCCCATGGATCACCTGAAAACTCACAATCGTCAAACTCACATGTGTTGTCTGGTCAACCAGATAACTTGAATGTGCTGTCTGGACTATTATCTGATAACTCACATGTGTTACCTGGACTTTCATCTGATAACTCACATGCGTTGCCTGTACTATCAACATCTGACAGCTTACATGTGTTGCCTAGTCAGTCATCTTTCACATTCGATCCTGTAACCGACAAGGACGTGCACAAGATCCTCTTACAACTTCAGGACTGCAAAGCACCAGGTCAAGATGGAATCGACAATAAACTGTTAAGGATTAGTTCAGATACCATAGCTGGACCAATGGCATACATTATTAACCTTTCATTTACTACAAGAACCTTTCCCACGAGATGGAAACATGCTAAAATCATCCCAATTCCTAAGGATAATAGGCAGTCACTATCTGGACCAAACTCGCGACCTGTGAGTCTACTTCCGGCTTGTGGGAAGATATGTGAGAGAATCGCTGCTGAGCAGATTGCATCCTACCTACTTCGGTCAAACTGTCAATCTGAGGCACAACATGCCTACAGAAAACTGCACTCAACTGAAACGGCTTTACTGAAGATGACAGACGACTGGCTGGACAACATGGATAATGGGCTCATGACAGCGGTAGTCCTACTAGACTACAGCGCAGCATTTGATCTAGTAGACCACGCTCTTCTTCTAAAGAAGCTGACGACGAACGGGTTTACTGAAGATGCGTTGTCCTGGACTGAATCGTACCTGACGAACCGCAAATGGCAGGTATATACAAATGGGGCCTACAGCAAGCAGAGAACCTTGCACTGTGGGGTACCACAGGGCAGCTGCCTAGGACCACAGCTGTATAACATATATGTAAATGATACGCCGGAGGTGGTACAGAATGGATTATTAGACCAATATGCGGATGATAGCACGATTCACACGCGAGGACACACATTGGATGATATAAGAACAGAAACCAAAATAGACCTAGAAAGGGTGGCAACATGGTCAGATGAAAACATGCTAAAACTGAATAATGGAAAAACCAAAGTGATGCTTGTGGGAACAGCACAGAAAACCAGGAAAGCGCCACCTTTGGAGCTGGAACTTAGGGGGCAACGTTTGGAACAATGCCCCACAGTAAAGCTACTCGGACTGCACCTTGACCAAAACCTCACATGGGACAGCCACGTAACTCAAATAGTTAAGAAGTGCAACAGAAGCTTGGCACAGGTGGGGAGAGTTAAGGACTTATTACCACGTCAGCAGAGAATAGCCGTAGTTAACGCCTTGATAATTCCACATATAGACTACTGCTGCTCCGTTTGGGGGAACACAACACAGAACAACATAAGAAGACTACAGGTGGTTCAGAACAGGGCCGCAAGACTTGCTCTTGGTTGCGATCGTTACACACATGTGGACTCTATGCTGAAGACCTTAGGCTGGCTAACTGTAAGGGACAGAATTCAACAGAAAAGCCTTGCCACTTTCGAAAGAATAATGCTCACCAAACAACCAAAAGCTCTGCACGACAAAATCACTTTTCAGTCTCAGATTCACAACTACCGAACACGCTCAATGAACACGATTAGACTACCAAAACCAAAATCCAACTCTCAGAAAAGACGCTTCCTGTACAGAATGTCACAGTTATGGAACAGCAACTAGCAAGTATTGGACTGCAAAATTGGACTGTAAATATCGACGATGAGAAATTGTGTTACAACTGCTATGTATATTACTTTGTATGTTTTTAACTGTATGTAATGTGTAAATATGTATGTGACCATGACCACAGGAAGAATAGCCTCTGAGGAGGCTAAATGTGGATCATAATAAACTCAACTCAACAGAACTAAATGATGGAAACGAAATTGCAAAAACGGACAGAGAAAAAGCAGAAACTTTAAATAAATTCTTTGTGAGCACGTTCACTGAGGAAAGAACTGGCACCATACCACAAGCAAAAAAACAAAATGTGAATGCACTGCTGTCTATGGTTGAACTGTCAGTGGAGGACATTGGCAAGAGACTGAAAGAGGTAAACCAGAATAAAACCATGGGCCCAGACGGGATTCATCCGAGAATTCTGAAGGAACTGGCAGAAATCCTGGCAAAGCCACTGTACATTATTTTTAATAAATCACTAGAAGAGGGGAGGTTACCGAATGACTGCAAAGTCGGGCATATCACGCCAATATTCAAGAAAGGAAGTAAAAAACTACCGAGTAATTATAGACCAGTAAGCTTAACATCAGTAACAGGAAAGATACTGGAAAGTATCATCAGAGACGAGATCGTAGATCATATGCGAGCTCACAGTCTGTTTACAGAGAACCAGTACAGCTTCCTACCGGGAAGATCCACGACGACACAAATACTAGAATGTCTTGATGACTGGACGAATTGGATTGAGCAAGGCTGGCCAGTGGACGTAATATATCTCGATTTCCAAAAAGCTTTTGACTCGGTACCAATTGAGAGACTACTGAGAAAGGTCGAAAACTACGGGATATGTGGTAACTTGCTCCAATGGGTGAGGTCTTTCCTGACGGAACGCAAGCAGCGAGTTTGCGTGAACGGAGCACGCTCAAGTTGGGCAAATGTCACTAGCGGAGTACCGCAGGGTAGCGTTCTCGGTCCGGTTCTATTTACACTTTTCATCAACGACATGCCAGAAGTAGTACAGAGCAAATCAAAACTTTTTGCAGACGACACGAAAGTTTATCGAAGTGTATGTAACATCAAGGACTGTGAATACCTACAGAAAGACCTTAACAGCTTGCAAGAATGGGCAAACAAGTGGCAATTAAGGTTCCACCCCAGCAAATGTATTGTTCTGAGGGTGGGCTCTAAGCACCCAGAGTTTACATACCACATGATTGACCAGTCTGCGGCGAAGGTGAACCTGACCTTCAACAAAGAGGAAAAAGATCTGGGAATTACTATAGATCAAGACTTGATGTTTGAAAATCACATCTTATCCATAGCATCAAAGGCCAATCAAATGGCGGGTATCATGTGGCGAACATTCCACCATGTGGATAAGGAAATCTTCACTCTGTTATATAAGTCACTAATAAGACCCCACATTGAGTATGGTGGCCCGATATGGTCCCCAAGTACGTGGAGATTGACTGACCTCTTAGAAAATGTGCAAAGGAGAGCGACGAAAAGGGTTCCCGGTCTGAAGGACCTATCATATGAAGAAAGACTCCGAGCCTTGAAATTGCCAACACTACTGTATCGACGGCTGAGGGGAGACCTCATCAATACGTACAAATATGTGCATGGACTGTATGACACAAAGCCTTGCTTAACAGAAAAAATAAGGGACAGCAGAACTAGGGGTCACAGTCTACGCCTAACAAGATGTGCATCAAACAACAGCAGAAGACAGGCTTTCTTCAGTAGTAGAGTGGTACCTTGGTGGAATGGGTTGACAGAGGAGGTGGTAACAGCACCGTCAGTAAACAGTGTGGCCCGATAAGACTTGATAGACTGATGGAGAACCACCCAGTAGTGTACAACTACAGGGCCTTGGATAATCCCCACAAACCAAACATCACAGTCAGCTGGTTGCAGAGAGGAAGAAGCAGTTGATCAGGAGCGGTTCCATGGAGTGCGAACTCCTACTCAACCGAAGGACGTCTACTCTACTCTACTCAACACTAGAAAACACACATTCAAGTAGACAGTAGCCACATTCACTTTTACAATTTACCTTTGAATAAGTTTGAGATCAGTTAAGTCCTATTATGAAATGCAATGCAATGCAATTTCTGACTCGATTATATTGCACACCACCCACCACATGCTCGACTCTCTCTTCCAACACTTCAACATCAAGAGTCGCCGATCCACGCAGAACTTTCTTGTCGAAGTCTACGACCAGGTGCAGGGAGATGTTGGTAGTCTTGCAAGCTTGGGAGTTGCTGAGAGAGCAGGGATCAGCCATGGCGAAAGCACAAGTTACTGTTTCACTCACACCGGCAAACACCACAACTGTAGGCTAACGCGGAAGTGAGGGAGGGCAACATGAGTTACCGCAAAACGGTAAGGTGTCGTTACACCGCAATGGGGGCACCTAGCAGCTTCCTCTCAAACTGCAGTTTTATTTCCCAATCGTGTCGTGTGTGATAAAGCATGAAAATCACACTGTCAGATAATATGCTAGGGTGAGGATGAAGTCACTCTTGGCGAAAATATTATGAGACATATTGCATAGTTGATAACTTCATTGTGTTACATCATGCTTCAAATGATTAAGCTTATGGAATATTGCCAATACGTGAACAATGTAATAAATCTCTAATGTTGAAGTAGTGTTGTAGTCTAGCGATGGTACGGGAGGAGGTAACGTTAACGTTAGATGGGTGAAACTTTGCCAACGTTATGAATTCTCTTTCTGAGTACAAATATAGAACGGGGCCCTATTAAAGATAAATAGAGAGGGTATTACATTGATGCAGTGTTTGTTTGACCTAATGTTACAATGTAAGCGAGCTGAAACAAAATCAATATGTTATATTGGAAATACATTGACACGAAGTTTAGAAGACGACAATGTAAATACACTCTCCCCCTATACTACCATCTGCTCTACCGATACCTTATAGGATAATCAGGTCTATCATCTTGACCTTTTGACCCATGACGTAATTGTTCGGTGTCTGGAGCTGAGAGCTGAGCCGCTGCGCTTCACCGAGGTTTTTATACCGCCGTATTTTACCCTACTGGATCTAGAATGGCGTAGAATGTACCAGTTTGTCGGCAGGGTTTGAAAACAGGACATTTGTCACGAAAAGTGGAGACTGGATCGCGGTTCACTATGCGGTAATCGAGGTGTAAGGAGTCGATTTATTTCACCTTGCCCCCCTCCCCCACATCTTGGCCCCTGATTATCTTCGTGACGTTGTTTGCTTTCTAAATAAGCGCCGTGCCGTCATCTTGCATCGGTATTGCTGTCCTGTCATCTCCCAAACATCAGAAGACATGATGATCATGCCATGTTGATAGTTATTCCTTCACGTACCATGAATAATTTGAGTTGAACGAGAACAGTTCAAAGGGGCCCCGCCCCCAAAACTAGGGCGTGTGTCAAAAGTCTGTCCGGTCCATAATGCCGGAAAGAAACAACTATAAACCTACCCAGTAAGCATGATGGCGACCAGTGACTCGGGGGACATACGAGAGGGCTTCCTGTGCCCGATCTGCATGAAAGACTTACAGACAGTGCAGCAGCTTCAGAACCATTTTGAGGAAGCTCACAACACAGAGGCAGATAAACAAGTGTTCCAGCATCTCAAGGGCTTGTTTGGGAGGGCCAAGAGTAAGCTGTTACGGCACGGGAGGGACCAGGATGGAGTCAGGGTGGACCGCGGGATGGCGGCCAGCCGGTCGGACAGCAGCAACCAGGTGGCTGTGCTCAGCACAGCGTACTATGTCGGTGGTGTGGATCCGACAATGTGGGAGCCACAAGACTTTGGTAAGAATGGGAACATCAGATGTGTACGTTAGTTTTTGGTTAGATGATGAAGGTATTTCAAGTGTGTACTGGAACTTTAGGTGGGGCACTGATGCCATTATTATTGTAATTGCTTATCCAATGATAATGCAAACACATGCAAGAAAAAGGTGATAGACTGTCATGAAATGGCCATTCTCATTTGAGTGGTCATTAATCTCACAAAGGAAGTAATTTTGCTGAATTAGTATTGTCTTGCATATGATTCTACTGAATCAAGATTCATTCAAGTCCTTCTCAATTGTTTACATAATGACTCATACCAGATTGTCCCTTCTATGCTGAGTCATACTCATAGGTACATTAATCGTATATATTACTAGAAGCATGTTAAACTACGTCTGACATTCTTTCTCTCCCACTGACATTTCTATGCATGATTAGACATCTGTGTGCCTTCGAAGTTCCCCTCCCATCTACTGTATGGATGGTTGGTCTCTCCTGCCTTGATAACCCTTATCTATATTCACATCCTGCTCTATCTCCTGGCTGCACTGCAGAGCCATCTACCTCTTAGTATGTGTACTACATCAAAGTAGCCCTATATAAGGTTATAAGGACATCTAAAGAAATCCATGTTTTGTTGTTAGTAGTAATCTATGCAAACCACACTCGAAAATACTTCCTCAGTATCTTCCAATTTAATGTTATGATGGGTTCAAGTACATGTAGGTCCTGTCGTAACATGAAGTTCAATGATCAGGAGTCAGTATGGCTACTGTATGGGAAAAGTTACATTGTACAATATAACTGGTGCTTGTGAAATTTGCTAAACGATTGTTCCAGCTTGGTAGTGTCAAAATGATATTGATAGAAAAGATTTAAGTTTACACTAGGATAGTTGTAAGTTACAAGAGTACAGGGTGACTACAGGCTAGGCTAGCCTGTCACATGTAAATGCCCTAGGGATATTATATCCATGTCCATGCTTGATTAGCATAATTTGCTGGCTTACCCAGTTCTCATACAATTTTTCATCCAGTGACATGTCACATGGCATGTAATGGGAAATCGTGATTGGAAAATCTGCTTGCATACTACTTAGGTTTAGGCTACACCATTTTGAATGTTTTTGGAGAACAGAAAAGTTTTCCTTGTCAAGTAAGTAGGCAAGTAACTTCATGAAGTGGCAAGGTAGCTTGCCTTGTCTCTCAGGGCATGTACCATATGCCATTCTGTTGTGAAGCTTCTTCTGTCTGATGCTATACATTTGTATTTGTAACACTTCTTCTCTTCCACCATGTTATAATCCAATTGCTTTTTGCTATTGGCTCTTGAGAGATAGAGAGTAAGAAAGAAAAGTTTTGGTCATCCATCAGCCCAAGTGAATTAATTAATTGAATGACAATAAAATGGAAAAGATTACAAGTCCTGCAGAACAAAACTGAAATGACAGAATATTCTATCATTGATCATTAGTAGCCAATTGTTTTGTCATGGTAACTGAAACATAGGAAATTAGAAAGGCAACATTTTTTGTCAAGCTTCTCGCACACAAAACTACCCAGTATATCATTAGGATCACTCTAAACAAGGATGTTGAAAAAAGGGACATCAACCTCCTTGCTCCAAAGGATTTTGTGTGAGCATGAAATAACAACCTAGTTGTTTTTTGGACCAGGCCATTAACATAATTACACTATACATGTACCATCAGGTTTGCCCTAGGCTATAGTATGGTGTGAGAGTAAGAAATTTCAGGTTTTGCTAGTGCAAACACAGTTCTAACCTCTGATTGGTTCCTTACACAAGAAGAAGAAGAAATATAAAATAATACACCAGCAAAAATAATGTGTATTTCACTTTTGGGTAAAATGTAAAAACATATTATTACACTTGGATGTCATAAAGCTCAAAAGCACTTTTAAACCAAAAATCCTTATCTATAACTAAGTATAAGTCTTATGAATTGTTAATGTCATATGAAAGGGGCAAAGTTTTTGCTGTTCTCTTCCATTTCCGATTGGTCTAAGTTAAGCCCACTGTCCTTGGCTATGATTGATATGGAAACAATTAATCAATCACAAAATTGCATGATACATTTCTCACCTCCATTCTGTAATGGATTTGTGTGAGAATCACTTTTGTTCTCCAAATGAGCAGCAGAATGGACCAGAATCAGTGTCATTACAACCACTTACCCCTGAAAGGGTGTACAAATTGGCAATCATGGTGACAATCATGTCCTGATTTGTATTTCCATACTGGTACACGTCTGTCCCACCTGCCAGGACTTTGGGAAGGTCTGTCCCAGGGGACTTGCTTTGACTTTAGATCTGATCTACTGGCAGCTGATCTTGTACTTGTATGGTTGTACTTTTACTGTAGTTCTCAGATAATAGAAACTTAGATGGCAAATATCTTCTGGTAATAACCAACTGGATACCATGTACACTATTGGCTGTAATTTTTACTAGTTCTATACTTTCAGAACTCCAGTTAAGAGTGAAGGGTTTTCAGAAGTGGGTTCTCAAAGTTTCATTCTGAAGCACGAGACAATTCTGGCTAAGCCACTTAGATATAATTATATAAGTTATAAGGTCTCTACCAAAGATTTGCATTCCACAGCAGTGTCTCTTGTGTGAGGATGTCTCTTGGAGAACATTACTGTACATCTTATTATCCAACATAACTTAGCTTCAATATCAGCATGTGTTTCAGTGATGTTTGCAAGTTGTACCAAGGCTCTCTTTCCTTGACAGTAAATGATCATTATGTGCCTGACTGTGTCAAGAAAGAAAGAAAGAAAGAAAGTGTAGAATTGAATACCTAGATACTTGTGTCTGACTTTTTGTGAGAACACAGAGAGAAGCTACATTTTTTTACCCTTGAAGTTCATTAGGATTTAAAAACTTTTTCACCTGTAATCCATAATTCTGATGGGGCTAATCAGCTTGCCAATATACATGATGTATGTAATGCATACCATTATCACATCACTTTGTACAGTTTAGCACAGGTGTAGCAGTAATCTGGACAAATGAATAGGACCTTGCACTTTGCTGATCTTCTATTCTCCAGGCCTTTTCAACACTGTAGGGATGCCTGCCATTAAAAACTCGTCAGTTTGGAGGTCTCATTTCCATTTACCATAATGACAGGAAGCACTTGTGTTTCATGTAATTGATAGATGTCATTTGGGTACTCACTAGAGAGTTTGACCAGGGATATAAGGGGTTGGCTGGAGAGGTGTTGTAGTCAGTGTGCGCTGGGTGCCGCCCAGGACAGTCGGGCTGCTGGTCGGTAGCAGTAAGCAGTATCCATGTGGAAGAGGCAGTGCAGGAGACAGAGAAGACTGACCACTATGAAGTCTGTAGGCTTCTCCAGCTTATGGCCTCATCCTGCCAGTGTACGGACGGTTTCAGATAAGTCAGTTGTCTTGTTTCTTCTTACCGTAACAGCCTTGCTTGCTGAAGTTCAAGTTGATTTTTGTTTCTTAGTGTTATGAGAAAGGGTTGTTACTGAGCTATTCTTCTTAGGCATTTGTTGTAAAAGACATTGTGGCAGGATTGCTAGTGTTTTTGTAGATGGTCAACACTCTAGCAAGAAAAGCCGCTTCTGTTTGAAATGACGAGAACCACAGTTGACATGTTGTAATGTAAAGCTTTGATCCAAGGGCTAAACAGAAGTGGTTGAAATCGTACCACCATAGGCAATGTTCCACCCATTAGGAAAAGGATGGTAACTGTTAGCACAGTGTCATCTTTTACTAGTTTTAGCAACTGTATGTTGGCCTAAATCTCAAATAGAAAGGCTTAAGTGAAAGTCCTGCTGTTTCCAGTGGTTTAGGGATTCTATAATTGCACCCTCTGTCATGCACTATGAAGAGTGGCTTGTGAACTTTGTGTGCCTGCTGGCTTGTCACTTCCAATACATGCTGTGGTCCCACCATCCCGTCCATGTAGAGAGAGTGACAGGTTGTCGGGCCTCAGACTTGTCTCCCAGTTATTTAGCTCTGGTAGGATCTGGTTGTAGTTGTACTAATAGTTAATACTGCGATGGTCTAGATCTGATGATATGGGAAAAGTTTCAACTGTTTTAAGTCTCTGTATATATGTACAGGCGTGTCTAACCCTCGAGTCATGATAAAGTAGGTAGTGAGTGAGTGATTTTTCTATCATGTGTGCATCTGGTCAACACAAGTCATACATAGCTCTGTTTGCATGTGTATTGTTTCACTTTTAGTGAGTAATTTGGCTATGTCTCTCCTAACGTGCAGACTTATACTAGTTATAGATATTGTAAATCCCCAACAAAGGCATTTGCTTTTTAACATTAACGTCAAAGAGTTTGAGGGAAGCACAAACTCTCCAGAATGGAAAAACAAGATCTGCATCAAAACCAGGGGTGTCTCCAGAAATTTGCTCGTAACTAGGATGGACAAACGTTTTTTATCCCATCTGTTCAAAAACTTGACATATTGGCAAAATCTGCAAGCTTGAAATGACAGATTTAGAACCAAAAGTTTAAAACATGGCAACCAACCAAACAATGAGTGAGACAGAGAAAAAACTCAAAGCTGGAGACAGCACCAACCATTACACTAACAAATGCACCATCTGTTAGTGATAGTATTACTGGTATACAGTTTAAAACAATCTGCATACATCTAACTGTCTTCCAAAGAAAGCTTTACTCTGATCTGTTTGCTCAAGCCAAGCTCTGGACCTGTCCTGAGGACTGGTTGGTTCTGTCTGTGCCTCCTCCCCTGCTGCTGACTGGGTGGGACTCTCTGCCTGTCAACGTCTCTGTACAGTGAACATGAGGCATGTGTAGAGATTGTGTGACGGGTAGTGAGCCCCCAGCCCTTCTCCTCATCTCATCTGCTGCTTCTACTCATCTCACTACTGGTAACAATGATACAAGGGGCGCTCGGATAACTCAGTACTGTTCTGTTTAACACTGACCACCTATGCTCTGATTATAACATTCTGAAACATTCTACAGCTGCTAATCCATCCATACTGTCTCAAGTTAAGATCAAGTTTTGCATATACTGAGTAGTGCTACGCATTACTCTCAATGTAGTAGAAGAAGTGTGATCAAATTGAATGATATTGCACATGTATAGACAGACAGTTGTTGTGACAATTCAAAAATGCTAGATAGTTAGATTAATGCAGAAGGTGTCATTTGTTCAATTGTTTAATACTCATGAGGAAACTTGACAGGATAGTCACATAATCTACAAATACATGTCACATTTATAAATATAGGCTGTTATGGGCAGCTTACAACTTTTAACTATGCAATGTACGGCTCAATACATTTACTAGTACTATAAAACAAACAGTAAGAGTGTAAAGAAGGATTTTTCATGTCTGATGCGTAAGGACAATTTGTACATGTCTTTCTCATTTGAAGGTACCAGTCGCAGCCATATGGATAGCTTCAAGAAGATCCGCGATGCCAGAATCGACTTCTATGTCATCGAGATGAACAAACTGCTGATCAGACTGGAGAAGGTGGGAAACATTTCACAATGACTCACAACCACATAGCCTGATTAAATCTCGCTTTTAGCAGCCCGCCAAACATTTGCCGGCCCCCTAGAAGGAGAGGAAGGGCCAGTTACAGCCCTGGACAGCGGAGTTTGTGTTACACAGACTAACAATCACAGTTTTCACAGAATCAATTTTAGTTGTTTACACACAGGTGTGGACTTACCTGGAAAAGAGATGCATTGTCCTTTTGAAGAGGGACGTAAAGCTGGCAGTCCCCTGTGTGAGGGATTAAGTGATGAGGCTAAAATGTTACACCTCTACTATAAAAGAACCCAACACACTTATTGAGAAGAGTAAGAGTGATCTGGCAATGGCTGGCATGCCTGGGCAAAGCTGCAAACGAACAGTGCACTGCACTGTTTTACCTGTACCTTATGACAGCAAAGTGTGGCCAGTCATGCTATGGCTGAACCCTACAAACTTCAGCTGGCAATGTCTGCTGGTATTTTCCTCAGGGAAGTCTCAGTGACTGAACCTTAATTGAAACAGATACATGTAATAACATGTTGAAACTGAATGACAAACTGATTACATTAGAATCAATTGCCACTTTCCTGTACTGCAAAAGAAGGCATGACAAAGTTACCTCATTTTCTTTCTAATGAATTACTTTTCTTTCCCCTACAGTTGATAGCATTTGATAGGACAAATCCAGATCCTGTCAAGAAAAAAGGTATGAAAGTGGATTAGTATCAAATTGAACAATTATATATTTTGTCATCTTATAATTGAATGCTGACAGGGCTATTAGACTACCAGTAATAGCCTGTACTACCAGTCATTATGTTATGCTGATAGCGTTTTTGGTGGTAAAACCCAAAGGAGATACGCAGTACAATAAAACTGGGAGAATTTGGTCAATTTGCCAGGGACAGGGTGGCATTCACAATGTGGGATGGCACATCTGCTCTTGGTATTTAAAAAATATCTTCTTGGTGATTGAAAAAGCTCTAGTAAGAACTGTTGTGTTTACATTGAATGTGTTCAGCTAGGAATAACTGTTTATGCTTCCCCATGCTCTTTATTCAAATTATTATAAATGTCAAAGATAGCTTTCTGATTTTTATCAGTCATGTTGAAATCTAGTTATGACGATAATGTTTGTCCTAGCAAAGAACATAGCCCCAGCATTGATAAGTCACAGATCTGCAGAATATAACAAAAGTCGCTCTTATGTTTATGAAGGTTAGACATCCAGGTAAACAATATTCTGATACAATTCAATCTCTACAACTGGATAAAAACAGAGATTTACATGTACTTCCAGACTTTTTGAGTTTCAAAAGTTGCACTTCTTCCCCTTCCCCTAGAGTTTGAGATTGGTCTGGTCCCCTGGGCGCCTGATGACGCTGTGCCGTACTGCCCCACCTGTGGGGAGAAGTTTAACCTGTCCCGTCGGCGGCACCACTGTCGGCTGTGTGGGGGCATCATGTGTAACAGGTGCTCCCAGTTCCTCACACCTGACTTCACAGGTTAGACATACCTGTCTATTCTTTATTGTTATTCATTAATCCGGCTGACAGACAGCCAAGTTTCTGTCTAACTAGCCAATGACTTGACAGGTTACCGTGTTACACCATTCTTCATTATCTTTTATTCCATTCTATCATTTCAGCAATCATAGATTCATACAACCAAGGTTGATTAAGTCTACTGTTAAATGAGATATCTTTTGGCCATGTGAAACTGATGTATGTTTTTTTGCTGTGCCCTAGGCCTTTTCTCATGAACAAATGACTATGTGGTGGGTTCTTTACATACTTAAGGCTTTACTGTACATATTCAAATGCTCTCCACTGGACCACAATTCAACGCTCTCTGAAAAGGCTCTATACTGAATATGTTGATATGTTGATGTTAAACAAGCCATGCTAAACATGATAGCTGTTTAGCATGGTCTTAGTCATTAAAGTCAACGTTTCCCCTGCTGTTTTCCCCCAAAGCAAAGCTGGTGAACAAGGCTGGTAACCTACCGGTACAGACCATCCGGGGGGAGGAGAAGGGCCACCGGCGTCAGGGCAGCGCAGGAACACGTGCCATGGAGAGCCTGCGCTCGCTGGTGGGCGAGGTTGTTGGGGAGGAGCCGCGGGAGGACGGCACCAGGACATGTCAGGACTGCATGGCCGTGATGGGGCGCAGGGAGAGACAGATTCAGGAGAAAACTACCAAACCCATCATTGTACAGCTGTATGAGGTGAGTGTGGTTTGAGATCTGTTGTTCCATTTGTAGTTAAGCCTGCTAAGAACACTTGGGACAGATAAAATGGTCTATTTGGCCAGGTGGATACTATATAGACAGGATTCTTAATTCTTGTGTAGTCATAAGGGACTTGTTCAAAGGATGGGTAAGACACTATTACTTATAGTTCACAGTTGAAAAAAGTGTTTTTCTTACCAACTCTTTTGTTTTGTGGTAGAAACTACGCATGCTGATGGATAAAGTGGAGGCCATGTGTCCAGAGTACATCAAAATGGCTGAATCTCTCAAGTAAGTGTGAACAGCAGTGCTAGTCTTAGTACTTAGATTTGTGCACTTTTGATATTGCATATACATGTATAAAAAAGCTGTTCATACCAAGATTTGCAAATCCCGATTCAGCCAGTCATAGGATTGATACCGATACTAATTGCCAAATCAACTCTTGAGGTGGATTTGAAATGCAAGTAGATTCAGACTGATCATACCAGGGTTCACCAGTTATCCTGTATAATCCTGGGTCGCCACATTAGTGGTGAAAGTGTACTGAAACATTGGTAGTGGAATAATGATTGCTGACTTTCCGCTTTCTCGCCTTAGTGCTGGTGAGACCAGCTACAACCTAGAACATGCCAACAACGTTCGCAGTCAGCTGATGAGATGTTACGAGGCCATTGACACCATTGGGTAGGTGTTCTGTAGTGTTGCACTGGAGGGAGAGGTGAGGTTAGGGTACCAATCTGATTCATTGCTTCTTGGATTAAAAAACAATGCTTGATGGAAAAATGAGCATCAAAAGAGAGTCTGAGTAGAAAGTTTGTAATGTAGAACATGCAGTACCAGGAACGATTTGTTTGATCCTTTTGATTCTTTCATGAAAAACTTAAATTGGCCAGTAGTTGAGGTCAGAAAAGAAGTAACGATCAGACAAAACATATCAAAGATACAGGTTACATGATTGAAGTCAATTATGGTTATTATAGTCAAGCTTCCTTCTATCCCTCTATCTCAACCTCTTGCTGACATCATATCATATGGCCACACGTTCACCTCTTAAATATGCCGTATTCCTTCAGGAAGAAGATAGCCACTATGGGGGCGAGTGGTGCAGAACAACAGCTGAGTCCCCAGGCCATCCGTCTCCAGCAGGGCATCCGGAAACACTGCACCCTGTTCATCCAGGATAACGTCTTCGGCCTGCCCTCCCTCCCCAGCGAGGACCAGCTCCGCAAGCTTCAGGAGCAGCGGCGGTTAGAGATCGAGCAGCGGCTGGCGTTAGAGCGTCAGGCTGCACTAGAAGCCGAGGAGAGACGGAGAAGCGAAGAGCAGAGAAAACGGTCTTCCCCGGAGAAGGACAGAAAAGGAGCGGCGGCGGCAACTGTAGATACAACAAACAGAGATCGGACAGAAAGTATAGGAAAGGGTTGGACCCCCGCAGTAGATTCCAGTAGTGTAGCCACGACAGAGACAGACCCGATGCTGCAGCAGATGGACATCATCAGGAGTTTTGTAGACCAGGCCAGGGCAGCGGGGCGGCTGGACGAGGTGGAAATGTTAGAGGCTAACCTGAGAGAGCTTCAGCAGGAGTACTGGAGACAACACAGGAGACAGGCCTATCAGGAGTAGGATAGGACACAATCAGTGATGCAAACATGCTTTCTTATCACCCACCTGAGTTGTGTTAGGGAGAGGGACTAAGACTGGACACAGTTGTTTGCTACAGCAATGTAGCATCAATTGTATCGCAAACTCTGCACAATTCCTTCTGCTGAGACCATGATTTAATTAACCTACTTATTGTCATGTTAACCTACTTCTGAGATCCTTGTAACCCTACGAATACGTACAGAAAGCCATATGGTACATAGAAGTAGCTAGGACTTCAGGGAATGCTTTATTGAGTTGCATGGCACAACCTTTTTTTACACTATGCATTCAATGCATTTGCTGTTTTTCAGTTTTAATATGTCTTTCAGCAATTTTTGTTTTAAGTGTAAATGTATTAATAGCTGTATCTGCATACCAGCAATTTTGAAACTTACTTTCATAAGTTGGAATTCTCAAGTCACAAAGGTTGAGGTGCTCTGAAGATGTAATATTTTCAAGGAGAGGCACACTTTTTTTTACCGATAAAAGCTTGGAGTGCGCTTGCAGAGGCTTAAAGGTGCATGCTGGTACATGTATTAGCAGAACTGCATGATGGTAGAAAGAGATGCATGATGGTAGATTATTTGCATGAGTTATAACGTAAAGTACAGAGTTTGCATGGTGCATGTAATAGGTGCATGCTGTAAGGTAAGAGGAACTGCATGTTGGATATTGGACAGGAGCATGACCAAGGGAAGCAGGCTAAATACATTTTTGTAGGAGACGTGCATGCTAGATAATGATTTGTGGAAAGAAGTGCATGGTTGATAGTCTGTTTTGGAAGATGCATGCTGGAATAGCAGGACAAGTGCATGCTGGAATCATGAATAGCCCGTAGTTAGGAAATTGCATGATGGGAAATTTTGTCGCATGCTGCATGAATATATGCTAGTTGACAATGTATGTTCAGAATCACTGCATGACTTTGCATGTTTTATAAGAATGCATGTACTGATATGCATGAAGTTAGCAAGTCAAAATTTAGGAATTTGGTTAAAGCTATGTACAATGTACGATGTACAAGCACTGCATTGTGGGATAGAGTTGCTATCTGAGAAATCACCGCACTACTAAAAATGACAACCAGAGTTTCTGATATGATAGTAGGTTCAAAGCTCACCTTTTGTCAATCATAACTGGTATTGTTAGACCCACGTGCTTGTATCATTGAAACCGAAGACAATCCTATCTAAATGCTGTGCCTATCCACATCTTCAGAGCATCTCTTGCCAGCAGAAGAAGAATTTCAAGTCATGAAGTGAAAACGACTTATATTCTTCTGGTAACTATACATATTACCTTTCCTTTACGTAAACGAAAAACTACTGAACAAGTAAGCTAGAAGAAAAATGTAACAAGGAGGTAAAGATGAATGATGAATTTTAAATGTCTTGAGGTAATAATTCAATGTTTTCCAAGCCTTTAATATGCGAATAAGCAAATGCCATATACTGACTAGGTTGCCTCCTGGTGTACAAAAGTATTTGATCACAATATTACACACATCTGTTGACAACAGAGTTGCAAATATGAGAGATATGGAGTATTCGGTTCAGTAGCCTGGCAGACATGCGGAAGATGTATCATTCCAATTAAAAAGTTGTTCCTGATCATGTAAGAATCCATGTTTTTATGCTTTATATGGTCCTTGGCTGAAGGACTTACTTTTATCTAGAGAACATGTATACTTCAGTACATTTCGTACAGTTGCCTGGATCATAAGTCATCCTGTCTTTGTGGGCACCTAAGTCAGCAGAGGAAATATCTTTGATGTAACCTTACACCAATTCTTCATGTGGAAACAACTCATTAAACTGCAAGGAATTGTACATTGTGTGTTTTAAGATTATTTTCTGTGTCTAAATATTTTACTACATTACTCATGTTTCTTGTAGTCAAAGAGGTTAAACTATTACCTATAACTTAGTTTTGTTAAGAAAGTGATCGAGGGGAACTGGCTTTAATACCTAACATGACCTTACATGTACCTTTAAACCTTTAAGTTGCACCTAGCACCTGTCCATTTCAAGGAGGTTCAACCTCCTTGCCCATTCCTATTCTGCCTCTTTCTTTGACGCAATAAAATTCATGACATACAACGGTAAAAATGAGTGTAGTCATATCAAATCAGTTGCCGTCAATGTCCATCATCACTGCAGATCTGTAGAACCTCCGACAGCTGACTCTTCACATGTTAAGGCAGTGACGATTACAACACGTGTCTGTGGGGACACCTGGCGACCAACGTAGCTCGTGCAGTAACATTGGTATTTTATTTGCTGCAGTAATAGCATTGGCTGCTAGGAAGCGCTTTTGAACCGTTGAACATTTGACCATATTATGCCAAGCTTAAACTTTGCCAAGATGGAGGTGTATTACACACCAGTTATAACTCATAACTTGCTCAGTACTACAAGGCTCACACGGGGGATTAGGCATTTGACCAATTTAGATATATCGTTGAAGAAACTAATGATAAACGAAATAAATTTCGTGTGCGCGCATGAATTTTCACAGAAAGTAATGTCAGTTTGTTACATCATCTCCTGAAACATGCAAAAGCCATGCCAACCCTCTGGTAGCAAAAATCCCCTGGCAAAACATTTTCGCTATAATATATTTCCAGCGTAGTCAGTTTGCTAGAGACTACACGTCACATACCCTCAGAGAGCCTAATTTGACGCTCCCTAGACTTAAAGTGGCCAACCACAAATCTAGCGTTATCTACCAAAGGAGCGGCTTTTATTCCCGAAACTAGGCTTTTCGCAAATGTTAAAAAAGAGGAATTCTCGTAAGGGGTTAACAAAGTCTGAAATAAATTTATTTGTAGTAAGTTATACTTCATGTTACGGCTACCAAAGACATTGTTCTTATGGAAGAAAATCCGCGCCAATAATGTATTTTTTCCATTTCTCTAAGCGATGAAACTATAACGCTATTGAAAATTTTAAGCGATTTTCCTTACGATTCAGCTCTGTGTAACTGACATATGTTAAGATATCAGGAGTCAAGACATACGTCCGTTTGTCCAAAATCCACTCTAGTTCTGGCGGCTGGTGGCATATGCGCATGGTGTAACTCACGGGCCAATGACATGTGGTTCTACACGTGCCTTATGATGAAATACTCTGTTCAAATACAAAATTTGAATGTGTCAGTATGCAGTTTTTACCATCGAGCATTGTATCCGAGCACTGTTATATACAATCCAAATGTCATTTCCGGGGATGGCAAACAAACGGGGTTTGAACCGAACCTGCATCATATTTGCGTTTATCTTCAGAGGCTATAGCTAATGTCCCATATGCTGACTGATAATGTTAAAGTATGCCCCGATTATATACTATAACTAGAAGGAAGGCTTTTCATTTGGGAGTAAACATTAGATGAAATTGAGCGTTTTGTTAACTGTACTGGCAACTAACACCTTGGACGTTTATCACAAATGGACGAGTAAATCGTTCACACACTGTTAGTACAACTACAAATGTACCCGCACAACATATGTCTCATTAACCACTGTTGCAAACATGTGAATACGGCATAAGCGGATACTACTGTCAATAATTGTACTGGATTAGGCTGGAGATAAAAGTAGTATCACAGGACGAGGCTAGGTTAAAGCAAATGTTTGCTATTTCAATAACCACCAGATGCAGACTCTCTCACACCGGTCATCCGTACTCTGCGATATGTTTGAGTAAAAAAGTATATTTTCATGGCAAAATCGTTAATAAAATCATGAAATTCATTCGTACATCTTCATTTCACAATTGGTATTTGCTATCAAATTCAAGAGGCTTGAACAAGAAATTGTTGTGTTCCCAACCATTAGCCTTATTGTTATCTAATATCAACAAGCAAATGACTGACTAATATGTATCGTTTATGCAAAATAGGCAGGAGTATTGCATAATGATTAAGCTATAAATAGCACGTATCGGTCTCGTCTTCGCCGAATTAGCCTTCTGTTCTCCATTAGTCCTGTAACGATGAAGCTCCCCTCCCCAGCCCTGGTGCTCCTCCTGTGCGGCCTGCCCCACGCCCTGGGGACGTCCTGCAAACTGCTCCGGCCCACCAACACGGACGGGACGGAGGTCGGCCTCATCATCGTGCCTGGAGCCTACATCAAAGGCACGGCCTACCAGCCACTGGCGCAGACCATCCAGGACCTCTCCCCACACAAGTGAGTACGCTCTAGCAGTAACATATGTTCTCTTTTATTTGTTAACGTTATACCCCTGTCACATTTGGCGAGCTTGAAATCGATCGGACGACGATTCTGCGGCAATCGCCCGAGCCTCGCTTATAATAATAACTTTATTACACAACAATTGTACAAGGTACAAAGTATGGCTAAATATGTGACAGGGACAGTTTTCAGGTGAAAATACGCACAACCCATTGTCGATCTTAAATATGGCCGATCTTCCATCGATACGCCCGAAGATCATGGATAATGTGACAGGGGTATTAACAAACTAACAAAATCATCCCCTCCCTCACCCCGTAGGCTGTGGGTCGGTTTGACGGACGGGTACGTGACAGATCTGCCCAACCCGCTGGAACTGTCGTCCGCCATCCAGTCTTGTAAACAGGCCATGGTGCAGGGTGGGATGAAAACAGACGTCTTCTTCATCGGCGCCCATTCGCTTGGAGGTACATTTGTATAACATATTTGATATCAGTCAGGTTTTCTGTCAGGGGAGGTAAGTACAGTCGACACCAGTGATTTTCAATGCAGCGCTGAGAAGCGATATTGTTCGACTGCCCAGTGTCACTTGTGTACAATAAGGTAGCGCTGGTGAACGTTTGGTTTTGAACTCTGAAAATAATGTACGGTTAGATGATGAAAGAAAGTCGGGTGTTGAGAAAACGGATGAAAGAGATGACAAAGAATTTGAGTTATTGACTGAATGCTTATTAGTGCCTTTGAATCAGTAATACTAGGAAGTTTTCCCTGTAAAGTCTCATTAGTAAAGTTTTGAAGCCTAAGTGTATTTTTAGGTGAGCGCGGTTTAATTTTAAGTCGATATATTTCCCCGCAGGTACCTTCCTGCAGATGTACCTGTCTGACAACCCCCGCCAGGCGAAGGGGATGCTGCTGTGGGGGTCCTACCTGACCAACTCCTACCCCATGGCTACCTTCTCCGTACCCGTCCTCACTCTGAACGGGGATCTAGACGGTCTGGTCAGACTGGGTTACTCCTGGAAAAAGTACAGGTCAGTGACCCTAACTAAAAGCGACATTAGACAAAACGACCCCGTGCAACAATGGAGTCCTCAGGCACAACGAGCTAGCTCATTGGCTGGTCACTTGATTGAATCAGTCAGGTACACCTGGGAGACCTAACAATGCCAGGTGGCTAAAAGTGACTGTCGCATTAGTCCGCCGGGGTAGCTGGATAATCACATCAATTGTGCAGATTTGTCTAAAGATAAAAAAAATGTACATTTTTGCTCAAAGAATTGCATAAATGTCCAAATTAGTGATGTTCATTATTAGCATATGCCGAAAATGTGAATGAGTTCCTATGGGCGTTATTATAAGCTTCTCCATTCCATAGATAAGGTATTTTGTTTTAATACCAGAGCATAGACGCCCAAAATATACATGTTTGGTCTTGAAATGGCAAAAAACCGAGGTGCCTCCGCAGCTATACGTGATTAGAAAACATTCAACTATTCAAATTTCACAATATTCCATCTATGACGGCGGACAATACCTAATCCCTCCCTGTATTGTCAAATTGTGTCAAAGTCATGTTCTCAAATTGACCGTTTGCTTCCCTGCCACACGTCCCACCCTATTCACTCACAGGGAGTTCGTTGCAATAGACGCGAACTTCTCCAGCCCCGCTGTGTACCAGAAACCGGTAGTTGTTGTGCCTGGACTTAACCACGGACACGTGAGTACGACCGATATATTGCATTAATTCGTGGGGGCCATTACTGAGTAAATACTATTAACGTTATATAAAGTATGATATAAAAGACATCAAACAACACAAGACGTAAAGAGGATGAAGTCCTGCGCATTATTTGTGAAAGCTCCTTGGTATATATTTCTATTTTTCGTTTCCACAAACAGTCCTGCCGGGCCCCGATTTGGAAATGTGACGTTAGCCTAAACAGTGCCTACCTAAGGGTGCTGCACTAGAGATCTCTCAAACACTATCAGTCTGTTTTCAATGTGAAAGATGGATACATGTTACTGGAACCCACAGATTTTACACCTATTGCTTTCGCCATATATCTAAGCCACGAAATACCTATTCCTTGTGGAACTATGACAGTCTGAGATGTCTTCACGCCCTTGACTCCAGATCGCGTCCGGAGCCATGCCGTCCAACGTGCTGAACATGGACCTGCCAGCCGAGATGACCATGGAGCAGGCGCACAGACTGATAGCCAACTCCTCTGTAAACTTCATGGTAGCCAACAGTCCCAACAACACCGCATTCAGACAGATGGAGGCGGTTAAACAGCTACGGACTCAAATGTAAACAATACCGTTACTTTAGTATAAGACCCAAGTTCACTGATCTTCCGATTGTATCAAATCTTAAGTCCGTGTGTCTCAAGCCCTGCATCTCCAGAGTCAATCACAAGTGTGCTTAGCTTGGAAAACACCTCAATCTCGATCTTCTCAACTCTAAAGTGCCTTTACTCCCGCATAACTTATTCCGATTTGGCCGCTTTGTCATCTTCGTTCCCGGAAGGAATATGGCACAATATGCTTTGCCTCGTCGTTCCTCTTCACCTCTGCTGCAAATCCGCTTGGTCTCCGCCTTTCTGCCCTCATGAAAGCAAGTCCGGAGAAATTAACTTCAGCGCTCTGATTATCCATTGACGTTATTTGTGTTCTCTTTTGGGTACAGGAATGTCACAGGCAGGATCCTGGCTCCTTTCGACATCGTCTCCGCACTTGACTTTGACGGCCAGACGTCTCCCTGGGTCACCACCGCTCAGGAGAGCATCATCGGAGCCCCGGCCGAGCTGCAGAACAAGCTCACTGTCAAGACGGAAGTCATGGACAACATCCTAGATCTGGGGGACCACAAACCGTTCGTCGAGAAGGACGGCGACATGGTTACTGTCCAGACCTACACCAAGTTCGACTATCCGCTGAACCCCATCGACAACTCGGAGCCGTACGTCTCCACAAACATGTTGTCCACTAAGATGAAGAGGCAGTCTGCGGTTACCAAGGAGCTGGGACCGGGACACTACAACAGTCCCATCACGTGTAAGGACTTGAACCAGGTGCGTGTGTGTTCTTCAGACAGTGACGACCAAAGTGAACGTGTCTTAAAAGGACTTTAATAGCCACTCTCAAAAAGTACGAACAAACCAATCACCGTAATATTACAAAGTTTCCAGATGTCTTCTCAAATATTATTAAAGGACAGAACATACTTTTCACTGCAACACATAGCCCCCACCAGGCCTATTCTTATAAGGGTATGGACTGTAGAATTCGGCAAAAAAAGGAATAATAGGGCAGGACATTCAGTCCGTGATAGCCAACCCTATCACAGATGTGAGTCTAGTTAGTCACTAGACTAGTCAACCACACACTTTGTAGGATGATTAACGAACTGATGTAACGTTACGTTTGCCAAATAGCGATAACTCAAGCGTCTGGATATGGTTTGGGAAACGGTCAAACGTTTCAGATAACATCCGTTATTGTTTGTCAGTGATCATGACACTGACGTGATGTCCTTTTGTTTCCAGATGGCTTTCCAGATTGCCTCCACCGCCGCGTCCACCGTTGCCATGGCCAGGTATCAGCAGAAAGGTCACCAGCTGACGTTCGCTGATGACGAGATGAAGAGTACGGGAAGTGGCTGGCTGTCGGGAGCGCTTACGTTCGAGGACCAGGGCGATGGAACGGTTAAGGTGGGTGTTGCTCAGTATAAAATATTTTCAGTACACTGAATTACTTCCACAGGTTGGTAAGTCATCTGAAAATAAAATAAAAGTTCTTTTTCTCGCAGCCACACTTTACTCTCTTGGCAGAGTTCAATATGCCTTAATGAGGAAGATAACAAGTCTTCAAAGTGAAAAGAATTGGTTGTAAGAAAAACTACAATTTCAGATGTTCTCAACAGCTGTAGCTTTTATTGTCAGTAATCACAACAAAATGCAGTCAAACCTGTATATACACAAGAACCACCTGGCCAATGTGAGCACTGATTGGTGATATGATAGTTTTACCATTTACACAAGCAAAAGAAGTCTATTTAGTGACCACCTGTTAACATGACAAGATTTTATCAGTCCGTAGTGGTCTTCTGGGGCAGTTTTTTTTCAGATTCAATGCATCTGAAAAGCTGTAGAAAGGGAGAGCTATATATTTTGTCAGTCCTTAGTGGTCTTTTTGGGCAGCTTTTTTTCTCAGATTCAATGCATCTACCACAAAGCGAGAGCTATAACGTATCGTACCAATGCCCTACAGGTGACTAGCCCTGCCCTGGTGACCAGTCTGGACGCGTGGTTCGGGTTTGACGGGATGCACTACTGCAAGCTGCTCTCTCCGTTCCGTGCTCTGGAGTACATCTACACCGACAGCCTTCGCCATGTATCATAATGCCTCGTTCACATACAAACATAAACATTGTACTGTTGCTGTCAGGAAAGTCGTAAACTTCATTTCATTTGATAATAACCAGGGTAGAAATCAAAATTGAAATACTATCCTCTTCACATTTTAACATCCCCATTTCCTTCCTACTATCCCTACTTTTCTCCCAACCACCTCTTGTTTTTTCTCCCCAAAGTCAAACTGTGCACCTTGTGTGATAATACATCCCCTTTTCATGCCCCTTCCCTCATTAGCATACGTACTCATTTGCATAACTCCTCTGATTGGTTATCCTCCAAAATTGAGTTAATTGACCACCTGTCTGTGGCACGCAGGGACAGGTGTAGTGCTAGCGCTGTGATTAGTAAAAATGATTTTTGTTCGGCTATTGGTGAGAAGAAACACAGTTTGACTACATATAACGTTACTTCTCTGCACCAATTTGTTGAATATCAATGGTAGTACTATCGCATGACTGCATTCTGTTCATGTCAAGTTTGTACCCACCTTTTCATGATTTCCTTCAGATTTAACGTTAACGTTACTCTTTTAGCACATCTGGAGTAATAATGTCAAACATTGTGAAATTATATTTACATCTCAATTTATATGTTTGTATGAGCTTCATTGAGCTGCTACATGAAAAGTCATTGCTCAATAAGGAAGAAAAACCTGCTATGTTCTTATATTGATACCAGTTTATTCCTCTCCGCTGTTGTTTCCTTTCTTAATGTTATCAAAATAACATCAAAGCATAGAGAAAAGATTAAATACATTTTGAAGATATAGCAGAACCTTTAAGTAAAACTACAAGAATCAGTGTGTTTTTCTTTCTTTGAAAACACACGTTGCATAGTTGGAATTCATCCTTTCCATTTGAAGTGATTTGTCAATCATAGTACAGCAATTTACTGTAGTAGCATATTCTGTTAAACAAATCTATCAAAGCCATTTATAGCAACAGCAAAAGGCTTTGCACAATAATTACAATGAGTTCATAAATTCCATAAATTGACATTATATAGAGTACCATTTGTCCACTACTTTACAACATTGACTTTAAAAACATTTTTGCCTCCAAATTCTGATTTCAGAATAAAAACATTAGATGATGTGCATGCAATGCCTATGCTATAGACTAAAAGCTTTGCTGCTAAAATCATGACATTCCCATATAAATCCTTATTTGATGTTTAACATCTCTTGTTACTGTTAGTCAGCATTTTAGAATTCTATCATTTAGCCTAATTGTACCAGATAGGGGTACTAATAAAAGATTCCAATTCCAATTTATCTACCATGCAATATTTCTCAAATACCTTTAGCAAATGTTTTGGGCAATATTTTTAAAACAACATATAGATCATGTACATGCATCATGTATATTCAACAACATATACCCAAAACTAAGTACATGTACTTAGACATTAGCCAGATGAAAGGATTGAATAGTATTTGGATGGTTTCAGTATCCTCATCTTACAATTTACATGTACTTGGAAGCATGTCAATAAATCATACCTACTTTAAGCATAGATACATGATTTAGTAATCATATAGCCAGTGGAGCACCCAAGTAAAGCTACAGAGAGCAGCAACAGTGCCCAAAAATTGCACAAAGTGAAAACCCCATTAAGTCATTTTGCAATTTTTTCGTCACAACCCTCCTTTCTTCATCCCTAGACATATTATGTGTAATAAAATAGACAATACAATTTTCATGCAGCATTGTATCAACTCGCTGTCACCACCTTTTCCAGGTATCGTCAAGAACCTTTTAAGGTTTAAAAAGTTATCCCAACGCCCTCTTCTGTCCTTAAATCAATGATGAGATGTCCTTCAGATGCTGTTTTATTCATAGAGTTCCTCAGTGATGTCAAAAGGAGCCTTGGACAACTTGGCGATACCCCTGAGCTCTCCATCACCAAAGTCAAACAGGAAGCTCTTCACATTCATCCCATAGGCAGTCTCCTCCTGGAATGGGAAACAAATCGGTCAATTTCTCTCTGTTCAGATTTAGCATATACCTTTGATCATTTTGCAAACTTAAAGGTATCTCTTATAAATTGATTCTTTCTTATGACATTTTAGGAGTAGCAATGACCATCCCTTAATTTCCTTTCCTTCTTGAAGTATTAGAACCAGGAATGTAAACCATTTTCCAACTACTTTGCAAAATTGGTGCCAGAAGGCAGCCCCAGAATGAAGCAGAACTTACCTGGCCTTTCTTGTACTTGATGATTGGACCATACTGGTTTCTGCAGGTTGGGTTGCCGCAGAAGAGAAGACCTATTGCATGAAAAGAATCCTTTTGTTTGAAATTTGAAACCTTTATACAATTCAACCAGCATACAAAAATTGATTTGATGATGAGACAAACTAAAAACTGCTATGTGGTCATGAAGACATAGTTTGATGAAGGTCTGTGTACATTTCCTGAATAGCGACAATATGTTTTAAAGTTAGATCAGATTAAATGAAATGAACAGAATCAAAGTCTTCATTTGACTTACCAATATTGTCTGTTGTCCGATACACTTGCGGTTTCTTGCATACTATTTCACATTTGTCAGGAAGGGAGGGTTCCCTACAAATGTAGTTGGAGCCCTTATGTACAATGTGAGTGCCATCACAGACAGCACGGTTACATTGTCTGCAGTACACCTTCACATCTTTGGCTTCAAATAGGCTTCTTCTGGTGGACTTGTTCTTCTGCTTTACTTTCCAATTTTCCAATTGCTTAGCCTGTGGAAAAATTGTATTTGATAGTTGCAATGAAATCATATCAATATAACATGTACGCGATGTGACCGCTAGTTGTTTTTAAAAACAGGGCACTTAGGAACATCAAGTTGACTGATGGTGCAATATTTTGAAAACAACTGCAAAAAATGGGGAAAAAATGCACAACAGTTTCAAATAACTTCAACTTAGGGCAGTAAGCTTTGAAGTACCTGTTCTGCCTTGACTCTGGAGTCAAAGTCCACCTGAGTTAGTTGGTCCATCTCGTTAAGTGCCTCTATCATGAATGCCTCCTTTTCCTGGTTCTCTAGTTCTCTCCTTTCATTGGTGGAACCACTGCATTCGGTACAGAAGTCTTTAGTATGTTTGTTTTTCTTAACTTGTTTTTGTATTATGATGATATAAATGTACAGTCAAACCTGTACCTGTACCTGTACAGGAGAACCTGAGCAGTGTGACCGCCTATCGGTTTCCCTTTGGATAATTTTCCCAATGGGCACAAACATTAAGAATCATGTTGATAATGAGCACCTGGCCTTAAAAATTTTTTTAGCAGTCCCCTCAGTGTTCTTCTTGGACAGGTTTGACTGTACTTGAGGTTTTGAACACAAATTGTTAACAAAACTGTTACAAGGGTGTTTCAATTAATTATCACTAATCACTGAATTGGCTTTAGTTTTAGTATTTCTGATTTGACATTTGATAGGTGATTTTGTTCCACTTACGCAGTTACCAGGAGGTAGCACTCTGCGTCCTTTGCGCGTGCCCTGCCTCGGGCCTGCACAGACCCAATCTCGTTGGACACAAAGTCATAGCGGATGACAAAGTTACACTTTGGCATGTCCAAACCCTCTTGGGCTACGTCAGTGGCAACTAGCAGATTGCAGCCATCCTCAGATGAAAGTCCTAAGAAAGAGATTTAAAAAAGCATTATACAATAGTCCTATTTTTTACTTTTAGGACATGGAGAGGACATCCAAAAATTATACAGTAGAAGATCAGACTAATCATATAATCAAGTCAGTTCAAGAAGCATTGAAGTAGCTAGATAAAGTGCAATAGACTATCTGATGTCATCAATTTGGACTATCAAATAGACTGAAAACAAAAGACACTTCTCCAGCAAATAAACTGTTGTAGCACTGTCAAATGTCCCTTTTCATTTACTTATGTTCACTTCTTGCCCTGATTATTCAATAAGCAAAGTACAAAAAAAAACACAACAAATCCAATGCACCAAATGGAAAGATAGATGTCACCTTACCCTTCCTAAAACTCTTCAACACTGCCATCTGCTGGGCATCAGTGATGGCCTTATCCTCTAGCTTGCCCTGCCCCACGAGGCGCTTGGCACGCATCTTCCCCTGTAGCACATCCTGTTCCTCCACATACTGGACAATAGCCTCGGTCTCCCTGCGCTGCTGTGTTAGCACAATACCTGTAGGAGCAAGCCGGCTAAAATCAAATTTTGCTTTTTGAATTAGGGAACATCACATTTATATCAAAATTGTACCAAGATGATATTATATACATTGATTATAGATAGGACATTTATGAAATGACAAGTTTTTTTCTGTGGTCAAACATTCATATTGACTAGTTCAGTTCAATAGCAAATTAAAGCAGCTAACAGTACTCTGCACTCTAATGTAATATCTTGAAGAGCTTGGAGTCTAAAATCAAATCAGAAATTTTTGGCTTTGAAAACATGTTCTAAAATATATTCATGACATTAAGACCAAACTAACCATAGGATTCTGGCTCATTGAACTTCTGGATGAGCAGACTCCTGAGTTGCTGCAGCATGGGGTTGGGGAACTGGGTTTCCTCCTCCTCTGCATACACACAAAGTTCCTCTCTGATCTGGTCAAACTGCTGGTAGCAGAACTTGTCTATTGGCAGTTTGGGAGGCCCCTTCAGTTCTGCACGGGACTGGTACATCTTCTCATCCAGGAAGGCGATCGCATCCGCAGCCCGCAGTTTGGTGAACAGCCTCAGTGCCCTGGAGAAGGAAATAGAGGGAAACATATGATAACATATAGTACATGTTTTCCGACAAAATGATAAAAGAAATCTACATAACAATAGTTGCCTTTAAAATCTGATCAGTGATCACCTATTCTATCTTGTATTAAATCTATCAATCTGCATATATTGGGTACGATATTCCATGCTTTGAAAAATCACAATGCTGTAACATCTAGCATACACATACATGTACAAAATGGCAACACTACATATCAAACGATGGAAATGAGAATAACTTTCAAAGTTTCAGACATGTCTGTTTTAGCATAACCCATGGAATATTTTTGAGAGGAGATACCTTAATACATTAGAGATGATAAAATTAGCAAAGTTTAAGTATATACCTCACCTGTTAAAGTCAAAGAGGTACTGGGCCACGATCAATTCGTTTCTCATGGTCTTAGCTTCAGCCTCCTTTACCCTCTCCACTATCCAGTTCTCACACTGTTGGGTGCCACGGTCGTACGGACAGGTGTCTGGGAACACCTTACTCTCCAGCCTCTGCATCAGGCTGTCCAGCGCCGTGCTGAACGGGTCGTGTGGCTTGCGAGGCTGCCCCGACAGAATGTGTATGGCATCTGGGGTGAACACGTGCCTTCTCAGTTCATCTTTGTTCTCCTTCACGTGGTCAACGCGAGAAGCGTCGAGGCTGGCGGACAGCTCGATCAGGTGCTGTAGAGCATTCCCCGACCCGCCCACACCAAGGGATGCTGTCAAGCCGATAACCTGGGGTAAACTCTTCTGGTGGGGATTGGCCAGTGCAAGCTCAGCCTTCTTCAGGAGATAGTAGCGCATGATCTGGTTGTACGGATGGTCGAGTGTTGTGTGATGACATTCGTCAAGGATGAGCTGATCGAGGTCAGTGAGATCGAGACTTCCTGCCTTCAGCGAGTTGACCACAATCTGTGCAGTCAGCATCACTATGTCTCTTTTCTTCAGTGTTTCACTGAGCTCTTCGGTGTCTCCGATTTCTTGAACAACGCCCAGAGGGAAGAGCATCTCAAACTGGTCCTTCTGCTGCTTGGTGAGGTTTCTGATGGGCACGATGAACAAGGCCTTGAAGGGGAGATCTTTTCTCTTTGCCTCACTCCAGGCTCTCTCGGCTACTAATGCACTGACCAGGGTCTTACCGCTGCCTGTAGCACAGGTGATGATGGCATTCTTCCCCAGGAGAGCAGATCTGGCCAACTCCTTCTGGTATTCTCTCAATGCTACTTTTCCAGAATACTGTCCTTCCGGCATGTCTTCTTGTGCCACATCTTGTTGGATTGGACTTGCTCTCCTAGCAGTATCAGAGTGAGGAGAAGATGTGGGCCTTACTTTGGGTCTGACTGCTGGGCCTGTCTCCAGTTCTTCAGGCTTGGTGGGCGAGTCAACTTCCAGGTCTTCTGACTTGCCACTGCTGAGGATAGGAGATTGGCCAATGTTGGTACTGATGCTGCTTGGGCTCTGGTAAGTGATATTGTGGACTGTCCTATACCCCTGGGGAGATGCAGCTTCATTGACATCCTGTAGGTTGCTCGGGGAATCTTCTACTACATCTTCATCTAGGTGTCGACTAGGGGAAGACTTGGTGGGGGTGCTGCTTTTGTTGTTGTTAGAGTGTTGTTGTGGTGGTGTTCTTAGCAGTATTCCAGCCTGTTTTGGTGAGGTCATGGCTTGTCCCTGTTCCCACTGTTTGTTCACCTCCATCAGGTACTGATCGTCTCCTTCATTTGGCGCTGCCCCCTGGTGGATTCTAGCAGGAGCTGCAGATACCTGTGCTGCCTGGAGCTGTTGCTGTAACTCCATGTGACTGGTGGTCTTGTCCATGCTGCCTACTGTGTCTGGAAGGTGGTGCTGATCTAACTGCTCTTGAATCTCTGCTACACTTGTCATCTTTTCTTCATTCTGGATCTCTTCCTGTTCATGCTTCATCCTGTGTAAAGCATTTGTAGCATCGTGAGCATGCTGATGGAGCTCGGTTAATGTGGGGGCTTTGTCAAGACTACCCACGGTGTCAGGGCTATGGAACTGTTTGGGAGATGTGGGGATACCAGGTGTACCTACAGGCTTGCTTCTTGGGGTTTCAGCAGTAAGCTCCCACTGCTGTCTCATTTCCTGCATGGTTGTCTGCTTACCTTCCTCTTGCGACTGCGCTTCCCCATGGCATCGGGGATGCTTTGGAGGGGTTTGGTAAGATGCAGGAAAGTTGGGAGCACACTTTGGGATGGTGCTGTCTGGTGGAGTGGGAGGGCTGGCAGTGAGACCATGATGTGGGGCACTCCTTCCTGGGGCTGACAGGCCGGTATTTTGTTGAGGACTCGGTGGCGAATCAGCATGCTGGGGTGATGATATTGGTGGCAGTGCTACAGGTGGGACATTTCCTAGATTTTGGAAAGGTGCCAATTTCTGACCAGCAGCATTTGGGGCATTACGATTTGTTGTGAGGTTTGCCGAAGCTTGTTGTGTTTGCTGTCCTGTTGAAGCATCAGGAACCTGTTGAAACTGGTTTGCTGAGGAGGGCTGAACTGGTGGTGTTTGCTGTTGTATGTTTTGCTCTGTTACAATAGAGAATAAAAGTTAGTTGGGTCTGCCTAAACACCTCAAATGACCTCAAACAACCTCAAATTGCTTTAATATGTAATGCACATGATAATGAAGCAATGACATTGTGCGGCACTCTGGATACATTGTTTATGCATCTATGAATAATAAAAACGCAGTGGATACATTGTTTATGCATTTATGAATATAATAAAAATGCAGCAAGTCTGAAGTATTTACCAGTTATTTGGAGATAATGTCAGTCGGTTTCAAGATCAAAGCCATTTGAGAAAAAAACACTTAGCTTACAAGCATTTTAAATTGACAATTACAATGAATTGTGCTATGCTATATCTAAATGTATGAGCCAATAGCATCCACAGTTTATTGTACTGTCATCTGTGGGCTGAAGAACTTGTATCGAGAACTATCCCATGAAGACTTCTTACACAGATGATCTAACATGGCGACGACCAAAGTTAGTCTTTCTCTCCTAGGCCCACTTTTTGTAACATTTACCAGTTTGCTGACTTAAAACATGACCAAGCCAGAAATTCTTTTAAAATTCATTCATGTCATTTGTTTATAAACCAAAGATTATCTTTACAAACTTTTGTAAGGTTTGAAAAAATGTGATACTATTTTATCTCTCTGCTTTATTGGCAAAATAATAACAAAATAAATTTACGCACTATTACCGCATAGTTCAAGCCTATAACTACGCACACACACACAAACACACACACATGCTCCCCAGCAGACACAGGCAAGTGCAATCAGATAAACACACATGCACACAAGCAGACACACAGGTCCACAGACACATAAACACATACATGTAGGCACAAACACATGATCATACACACATAGGTACACACACAGAAATAGTAGAGCAGTACCATGGCACACTGTTTGTATATATACACACATGTTAACACACACACACGCATATCGTACATACATAACTCACATAGATAAATAGATTTTAAAAATTGGTTACTGTACACAAATCAATATTTCATCCAGGGGACAGCTGTATGCATTAACTTTGGTGACGATTTTATTCAGCACTGTGGATAAAAACCAACATGACTCATTTGTGCAAAATGAGACAATTATCATTCATCCGCAGTTACTGCACCCCGTGTTAGATTTTAAAACACACATGAACATAATTTTACACTTGGAAACATGGAAAAGATGCACCAGATCAAAAAAGGACTCATCCGATATCCCCATACTAGGCCATAGGTCCTCATACTGAACTTACAGGGTTTTTTTGGGGGTGGGGTGGGGGGGGGGTTGGGGTGGGCAGATCATGTCTTGCTGTTTTAAGGGAATTCTGACATGACGTCGTTACACTCTGTTTACCATAGTAATCTTACCTAGATAAAGCTTACCATTTCGCAGCGTTGTGAGTAGAGTCAAGAGGTCTTGGCGACCTATTCCCTCCTTTTCGCCCAGAAGGACTTCAAGGAAGCTGAAGTCAGTTTCTGTAATCCTGCCCACTTTGTTGAGCTCTGTGAATAGCTTTAGCGGCTTGTCAATATGTTCCTTTGCTGAGGCAGTGATTATGCCAGTACACAGAAACTTCAGCTCTTCCAACTCGTCGTTTCCAAGTTCTTTGGCAATTTTATACAAAATCCTGTACAGCCGTAGCGGCCCATTTTGGCCAGTGTCCGCCATCTTGCTCCTGGTTTCGGGAGACTACCCGAGGGGGATTCCCCGCACTAGGGAAAGTCCAGAATGATGTAATTGACAGCATGAAATTTCAATCGCCCAATTTCACGCGTTGTCACTCTACACACCACTGGATCGGTGTACAGAAATTTTCATCGTCGCACAGCACAAAATTGAAAATCTAACTAGTTTAATGTCAATACAGTGGACTTTGCTATAACCTCATTGATCAACCGCACTTTGACTTTGAGTGTAACGTTAGGGTCTTTAAAAGCCCTCCCCCATCCCATTCTAAACTATTTTTCCATTTAACAGTTCCCATTTGCTGGCATACACACCCTGTGCCTGACTCGAACATTTGTTTTCGAAAAACAGTTAGCAAATTTCATGGATAGACGATCTAAGTTTAATAGATGTGGCGTGTAATGTGTGCACCAAACCCCCATACATGCTCCTTGGACTGTGATGTGGGTCATACGAAAGTTCGCGACCTACAGGCACTAGCGTATTAACTAGCCTTGGGTTTTGGGGCAGCACGTATTTCGATATATTTTGGGAGGAGATGCATTTACACGCATTACACGGTCGATTAACTCTAGGGCGCGGGCGGACCAGCTTGGGTTAATTATCACCGCTATAGCTAGGAGTTAGCGAATCCTCGCGAGTTTTTTAAAACGCTCTTCTAGGGTGTAGGAAATACACGATTGTGTAATCCAGACCTTTGACACATGTCACACGGTAAAATCGTTATTCAAGCGACCGTGGCAGGAGTGTCGTGTGTAAGTTTAAGAGCTTCTGTTAGTGTTATAACGTTAGGTAACGTTATGTGCGACTAGATGAACTCAGGTATAATGCATCAAAATTAAAATGCTTGATTTCTGTCTTTCAAGTCGAATGACTTTTCCAACAGTAGATATGTGACCTCACTTTGACTTCGCCTTATACAGTTATAGGAATCGATCCTTTGATCACGCATGCACATCCGCGACTCGTAACAAGCCTCCCTGCAATTTTAGGTATGATCGTACAGTGTCGCTTCATTACCTGCACCGTTGGCAGGTGCGTTGGGAGGACCTTGCAAGTGACCATCCCAGCTGGTGATGCATGCTGTCCAGGCAGTTAAAATCAGGAAGAAATACGGATCCGCAGAAAAGACATTCGCCATATTCCAATAGAACTGAGTCAGCTTACATATATGACTGTCATGCTCAAATAGGGCTGTAGTGTAGGGCTGATATTGATCAGCATTTGATAATGGCCATGTAGGCAGGTGTGCCCAGACGGCTTGAAACTTTACTTACTTCAGCAATTTTGTTTACCCGTGATAGTAATGGCAACGCTAACCCGGTAATATTAAACACACCTTAGTGATGGGTCCGTATACATTAGTCGTGACATTTTCTTCGATACGTGTGGTCACGGCATCACAATCAGGAGAGCAACTCAAGACATCGATCTCCGGCTCGCTCACATTCAAGTAGTTCCCCTTCAACTCTAACCGTTGTATGTGAAGCACACAATCTATAGTTGGCTACATCTGTACGTTAAAAGAATATTTGTCATAATCATTCTTGTTCTTGGAACACAACCATCATCATTTGGACGCACAAACCAAATAACACGTCGTCGGAAAAAAAATATCATCGAGCAATGGAAAACGTACATGCTAGTCATGTGTTTTAATTTGTAGTTATGTACTTGAACTTTATGATGATAAGGTAAACATTCGTTGTTTCCCCTTCGACGGAGAAATATATCATTGTCAACCAACTACGCCTCCGGCTACAAGATACATATATACAAAAGTGGTTTAATTCTATTGAAAACAATTCAAAGCTGTCTTTTCTTAGCAAGTCAAAAGAATGTTATGAACAAGAAACATACCTTTATGATATAAATAATTTTGAAATTCGAAAAGCGATTACTCAGTTAAGAATCAGCAGCCATAAATTGAATATTGAAACAGGTAGATATTACAATGTAGCCCCTGACCAAAGGTTCTGTCCTTTCTGTCCAAAGCATATTGAAGATGAATTTCACTTTTTAATGGAATGCTCTAGATACGCTATTTTACGTAATGAGCTATTTACATTTCTCGAATACAGTACAGCAGATTTCAAGAGACTCGATGCTACAGACAGATTTGTATATATCTTTGGATGCCACGACTCCCATTATGCAAGGATAGGCAAATATATCAAAGACTGCTTTGCTATTAGAAAGAGTAATGAATCTCATGTATAGCCCAACTCGATTGTAACACTATTTCAAAGACTAATGTGTCAGCCCTTCTTGATACGTTAATTAGGATATCAAGTCTTATTCTCTACACCTATTTTGTACTTTGTGTAACAGTCATTGCCATACTTTGTACCATGTACAAATGTCGAGCAATAAAGTTCTATATATCAAGAAGACACACGGGTGTGTATTTTCCTCAATAGTGTTGGTTTATAAGCCTCATAAACAGTCGTTTTATTACCTTCATGTATGTCAAGTGTTCACCGTATGTTTATTTGGTGTCTGTGTTTATTCGCTTTGGGAAAGTCACTGAAACGCTGGTGGCTGTGTACTCTGAAGTTTTACTACAGATACGGCTGATAAATTCAATTGAAATACATTAGTTTCAAAGCTATACATTAGTTCCTTGGCGCTCACGCCTATATAGTATATGAGAAATTTCAATACCACACCCTAGTCTGATGAATTATTTCGTCCAGCGAAAACATTACAAGACCTTTTTCTTCTGAGGAGGACTGGAGTTTCAACAAATACATGGCTGTTGTTGACCGTGTATTTACTTTGACTCAAGTGTGCCAATATTTTCGACTGAGTAAACCGCAGTTGACAAAGCACCCGGGCCGATCAATGTTGAAGTATGTTACCCAGAAAGCAGTATGTTCCAAACTCCGGGAGGCCTAAAACTTGACAAACAAGACAGGAAAGGCACCCGAGTTTTTGTCCCAGGTCGTTTTGGGTCGAAGTGTTTTGAGAACTGAAGAATCTGCTCTTGAAGTGAGCTGTGTTGTGTTTCTTGGCTCAGGTGTCAAAGGTGTTACCTGGAACAAAGGGACCGAGGGGGTGTGTGTGACCCTCATTTGCATAGCGTCCATAGCGACCCCGCCACGTTCCTAGCAACCACAGAGAACAATATGGCGGCCATAGTAGGTTAGTCACAGAACTTGAGAAAAGATTTGCTTCGCGCAATGCAGCAGTAATATGCAGTCTTCCAGGGACAAAACGGCCTTACAGCCATGACGGAGGATGAACAGTTTCACTTCACGTTTTCTCCTAAGATTAATGAGGCGAGCAAGGTTCTCGCGGAGCAGAAGAGAGCGCGGGAGAGACTCGCAGTTAGTCGCATGGAGACCATGATGGCCGAGGAAAGACAGAAACAACAACAACAACAAGAACAGCAATCCCAGCAAAAGGAAATTAAAGATGACAACGGGATTCTTCAGGCCTCAGGTAGTACGTCTCTGCCTCAAGACGCGCCTCCGTCTAAGCCACCAGGGCCCATCAAGACTTTTCAGAGGTATAGTTTCGAGAGCGAGCTGACCTTCGCTCCCAGACTGAACGCCACGAGCATGAGATTAGCGCGCGAACGGGAGAGACAGGGGAACGTGGCTTCATCTACGGTCAAGCAGACGTCCGAGGAGGAGTACATGTTCACCTTCCAGCCCAGAGTTAGCTCCAGCAGTCGGAGAATCGCGCAGAACCTCGGCACCACCTTTATGGCGCGGCAACAGATGCATTTGGAGAGACAACGAAAATTGGTAAGTCTCAATATGACGGTTCAAGGCTAAAGTAACGTTTATAAATCTAAACATACCCATTCATTATTCAATGTGGTTTACTCAAAAGCTGATTTAGAAATCTCTCCGTTTGATTTGGAATGTGATATACGCTGGTTATAGAAAAAAATTGGCCATGTAATTATTATAATTACATTAGGGCGTGATTCTGTCTCCCTTTGGAATTGTATAATCTGTTTAGTTTTGCAAATGCAAAAGGGGAAAGTGGTGCCTACTAATACTACAGGCCATGTAGCAACAGAATTGTGGAAAATCGTTTCTAAATTCCTTTTTGTTTTTTTACTACCAGTCTTTCCAGTCCCCCTGTTTGCTTGAGGGCAGCATTAGCTAAGGCCTGATGTATTCACAATCAGAGGATTTAGAATTTAGGTCAGCCAGAAGGCATGATAAGCTGCTCTTAAAGTGTTGTCACTTTCGCCCGGCTAGACGTCTCAATCAAATCACTCTACCATTCCAATAGAATTACTTCACCTTGAACTGTGTGTAACATGAATATTGGTTTCAGCATTTAAGCGACGTAATACCAAATTTCTCACTTGCTTCTATGACTTCGATGGTAAGAAAGGGGATTTTCATATTGTTTAGACAAGGGAAATGTTGCATTGGAATTAGCATACTGAGGTCACTATTTCTGTTTGGGGAACCTCATTGAAATTTACCTAGGCTGCATCAGGATTCCATGAATATGCAAAAAGCGGCTTAATTTCAATAAAAAGATAGTTCTTTATTCACTTTTGATGATATTAGAAATTATCTTGATGATGTTATTTTCTTGTAATCCAAGCCACACAATTTAAAAAAAGAGAGATCTTCCCTATGGTAATTCAAAGATGATAAGGCCTGAATTCATATTCATTGCGACTGTGACAGGGAGACCATATTCTTGTCATTTTACATTGCACAGGTAGGTAAGATTATGCATTTCCAGCTAGAAAAATAGGTTGGCTTCCAAGGGTAATTATGTTTTATAAAGGTGACTGAAGGAAAATATTTGCACGCCTTAAAGGTCTGAAAATGGGTTAGCTAAATGAACCCTTTGAAAATGATGGCTTGAAACACAACCTCGTGTAACACTAACAACCATTTTTTCATATAGGTGGGGCAAAGTGCTTGAATGAAAAAAAGCATTTTGATTTTTGAGTAAGAGTATGTGTTATCCCCACCTTTAATAGGGTGAATTTTGATAGGATTTGCTCATTGTATGTTTTGAATTTGAAAATATTGTACATAAATCTCAATAAAATTATGTAGACTTGCATACATTTATGTCGTTACTACCATGTAAACAATTATGCCGTTGCTGCCATGTATAGAATATGTCGAGCAAATGACTTGTTTTATTCATTCCATGACGTCTTTATTTGACAGGACTGTAGCATGTAAAAACATGCATATTTCCACCTTGAAATAACAGGATTGTTTGGTATTCAGTCATGTTAGAGAGCAGTTTTACCCTTGAGGATTTAGCAAATCTGAGATCTGATGTTATTAGTCCTACCACATCCATCTCAGTCGAGTGGCCGTGTTCCAACTAATTGGATTTGACGTGTTACTGTTGTCGCTTCCTCGCAGCTGGAGAAGGGGCAGCTCCCGTCGTTCAAAGAACCGATGCAGTCCCGACCCAAGAGATTACGCCATCAAAAGGTGCGCCATGCATTTATGCATGATTTGTCGTGGCAGCACTCTTGTTATTACCGCTATCATGTAGCTGGGGTTAGATCACGCTCTGGGAAAAGCATAATAAATATGTTTTCTGAATAATTTAAGGAAACACTGATTTCAAATAATATCAATCATTGTCTTAGCAACAACACACCAGGTGATATGCACCAGGGACAGTAGGAGCGACATCTTAAATGCCGATATTCCCAATTGTTTTTCTTCTTTATTCCTGACTTAAGTAACATGTTTCGTCAATTGTAATGCCAAGTTTATGTACAGTTTACGATGTTGATTAAAAAAGCCACAAAGTTGTGATAGCGTTATGTGAATCAGTATACTCACAAAAGGCTTTGCGTACATAGGGATTAAATGCCCGTGTCCGAGGTCATTTTGACAGGGTGATTAAAGGTGATTTATTATTTGTGACGTTTCCACTTCCATAACAACCAAAGTTTGCCCAAGCAGCACATGTCAATTTGTCTCAATTATCTTGGACAATGAAAGTATTGAAATGTCAAGGGGAACGTACCATATTAGATATCCAGGTAGAAAACACCTGTGCGTACAGCAAAAAGGGAAAGGCTAAGTCTTTAAAGCTCTTTTTTTGTATTAATGGTGTGTTGAAGACTGTGAAGTGTATTGTACCTTTGAAAAGCCGACAAATTCCATGAATGCTGGGCTTCTCGTGGCTGCAGGCAGTTAAAGCTTCTTATACAAAGGATAAGTGAGAATGAATTTGATTTGATGTTATTCTTTATAGTTGCTGGGGGAGGCCAAAGCCAACCTACCATCCCTTCCTGGCAACACCAGCGGAGAGGAAGGGGGGCAACAGGACTCATCTTCTGATGGGGGTGAGTTCCAAATGGGGTGAACCATTGTTGATCTTGTGAGGGTGGGGCAGCTCTGGTGCATTTTTGGGTTGCCTGGAGCTTGCTACTATAAGCGTTGAATAGCTTCTGCCAAGTTATATTTTAACAATCATGTTTAAAAATTGGAATTATTACTAAATGTCAGTTATTTTGCCAATGTTGGTTACTGCTTATGCAGTTATGATCATTATTACAAGGCAACAACAGCAAGTTTGTTATTCATCAATAAATATTTGGGGATAAGTTTTATTTTTTATGGGTTACCGGTAACTTCTTTTTTTTTTTTAGAAACGAAATTGAAAATTCTCTCAGCTTTGTAGATCATAGTCTAATGTTAAACATTTTGTTTTGAAGAAGCCAGTGAATGATATATACATCACAAAAGTGTCTGTGACAGTACAGGTGTAGTGAAAATGGACCGTCTAAGTTGGCATAATACAAAAATGTAATCCTCAGACATCTGCAGGGGTAAGACCCTGTGCCTGGGCTGTTTTGAAAACACCGCTGGTCATGCATGCATGGCTCCTGATAGCAGGCTGAGTCATCATGGGATCAGATGTACCAGCATGACATTTCCAAACTACTCCAGTTTAAACAACCTGCAATTACAGTACCATACACAATGTATGAGGGACAGACCACTCTTGCTAAAGGGAGTTTCTGTAAAAAAGGTGGTAAAATCTTGTAGTTTTGCTAGAAAATCCAAGTAAAGGAAATGTGAATGAATTCATTTAAGAGTAGGATGTTGTCAATCCTCCAAATGTTTGATTAGAATATTCTTAATCAATCTATGAAGCTAATTACCTTGCTGTTGAATCTACAACCTAGTATTATATTCAATATTACTAGTTTTTTCCTGCAATATTAGTATCAAATTTTGCCTTTTGTTTCATCATATTGACATGACCGTTCCCCTTTGACCCAGGTTCAGACAGTGGCCTGACCCCTCGTAAGCGACCAACGAGAGGCGGAGAAGTCAGCAAATCACACCCGGTCTCTTCGCTCGGTGCGTCATCTAACGGTGAGATTGACCACAGAATATATTAGATACTAGTACTTGATTGTTGTGATAAACTATGTAATTCTTTAATTTGTTTATTTGCTGTTGATGTAGAGATAAAAGCAATAGCTTCATGTAGTGTTTGGCAAATAAAATTCCCAAAAGAAATTGTTTGCATTGATGACTCTAAAATGCACTAACTTGCAGTTTGTTTTATTTGTTATTGAATATTTCAATGTTTCAAGTATTAGTTTGATACGTTATATCCTATTGATAAAAAATATGTTGCCAACTTCATTGATTCAGATGAATTAACCTTGTGGACAATAATAGTTGGAGGAAAATTTCTGAAGAAATTATTGGATTAGGGCTATTTAATTCAATCGCTCGACACTCCAGGTTACATGAACGTTGCACGTTTTGTTTGTGCCATGGTAACAACTTGTAACTGTGTCTATGTTTGTGACATATAGGGCTACATGGTTCCAGAAGGAAAACGTTGCCTCCCAAATATCTGCCTGGCCTCCCAGGTTATTGTTTTGTATAATCTTACATTGGTGATGGCATCTTTGTTCACCTTTGTCAGGTGTTACATGGGTATTGGTGCTCAATGTAAGGTGAGGGTTGTGGTGTTCTGTTGCGTCAATATAGTGTTTGAAGGGGGAAGGTCTCAGGTGAAAAACTCAGAGAGAGTTGAAAAGTTATATTTCAGTTACAATCCAATGACGATTGCTCATTCAATTAAAAAGGTCAATTTTGTACTGGATAATACAGACTATTAACATGGTTGAAAATGGAGTACTATTTTTTTGTCCAACCCATTCTAGAACGCATGCTTCACAGTGTTTCAGTTTAAAATAAAAACTTTCCATCTTGCGCATCATTCTCACTCTGGTTTGTTGATAACCTTAAATGTGTTTTTGCATGGTATTGCATGAATGTGGTCTTCGGCACTGGTATGTGACTGTCATACAGACAGCCAATTCAACACTGTGGCATGAAAAATAAACAACAGAACCAGACACAAAACCTATGCATGTTTATGTGTTTTGAACACAACAATGACATGGAGACACAAAACATGTTCTAGAATGTCACTGCTTCATTGTTCTCTTTATGACTCTCACTGGTGACTGTGATTTTGCAGATATCAGCAACCCACCAGCCACAGCCCCTCCCTCACACCAACGTTCGCAAACACTACCTCCCACCACCGCAACGTCAACCTCTCCCCGGCGCAGGGTTAACACAGCAAAAATCTACGCCAATGTGACACGGGTCAAAAATGCAAAGCTTGCAGCAGAAAGGGCTATGAGGGTAGGTGGTTACTTCTACCAAACTGAGATTTCTAGCTACAGTACAGAGTTGTTTGATTCACAGTGAAACAGCAGATATTGGTTTTTGCAAAATTTGAGAATCGTCTTTGGGTCTTAAAATGTATCCAGAAACATAACTGTGGATTTTATTATCTACAAAATTGGTATTTTCATCAAGCTTATTTAGATATTCCCGCACAATATATGAATAACTGGTAGTTTTTAAACATGCATTATTGATATCCGGAATATTGTATGTTTTGTTTTTCCACAGATGAAAAGAGTCTTTACCATTCATGGTCCCTACCCATTTGTAAGGAAGGCTCTGCGAGAAAGAGGCTGGGTGGAGCGCTTTATCAAACCTGAAGTGAAAAAAAGGGAACGCTCCAGCAAAGAGGAGGATAGTGATGATGATAATGGTAAGATGTTTACAATAACTTTTAACTGTGCTCCTAAATCTTGGTGTGAAATCCCATATCAGTTTCCATAGTATGTTATCTGCTTCCTTTTCAATGTGCTTATGGTATTGGAAAAGACTTTCTGATCAGCATTGTTAGCCATTGTAACATTTGTTATTCTTTACCATTGAACGGAAAACAACAGAAAATTCAGCACTATGGACAGCAATCGTTCTAACTCTTTCAGCCCTTATCATTTTTGTACAATAACTGGTGCTTATAAAGTGACTTGCACTTCCATGAAGTGACTGTTACTGAAGAGATGACTACCCTCTTACCACAGACAATGGAAACAGCAGTGACAGTGACGATGACGGTGTCTGTGATGCGGTTTGTCAGGATAGCACGACGGAGGCAGACAGCGGTGATGGTGACACTGACAATGTGTATGGCATCATGGTGGGTAATCAAGAGATGCTCGTGGTACGTGTGTTGTCTTTTTTTTCTTTTGCTATTCTTTAATGTTGCATGAAGAGGTGGCACGTGTGTTGTAAGTATGGTAAAAACACAAAGGATAATACCGGTCCTGAAAATGGCACTTCTATGAAGAACTTGTTCTTGCATGAAAAATATAAGGGTGCAAGAGTTTTGCATAGGGGAGCATGTTTTCTGGACTGGAGTAATGCATGCTTTACTATCTGTTGCACTATGCTAACTTGAATATATGCTAACTTAAAAGCATTAAGCACTTTCATATTTGTTTGCGTTTGCTCATTGTAAAGCATATGTGTGTTAACTCTAGTAATCATTTGTTTTGCATGTTTCTAACAGTAGATTTTCTTGCAGCATAAGTTACATTTATGTTGCTATTTCAATTTTGTATTTTCCTCATATGCAAACATCTTCTCAAATATTCTTTCTATTCATATACGTCAAAGGCTATCTAACACATTGCCAGCCTTGCTATGTCTAGGCTATGCTCTTCTCCAACATACAAGAACTTTCTAAAATTCTTTTCAATTTCGTTTCTTCCTGGGATCCTAAAGATGAGGCAATTACACAAAATGGGAGTGTTTTGGATGAAAACATTTTCAGTTTGGCAGTCTTTGATACTATGAAAAATGTTAACAAATTCTTCAAACTTAAAACAGCCCTTCTCCCATTAGAAAGAAAGGAAACGGAACACTTCAAGACCCACCATATTGTTTTGTACTTTCTCATTAGTGACCATAGTTGTTTTCTGTTCCAGTCACGGATGTTGAGGAATGCAAACCCCTCCTTCATCTGGACTTGCCGGGCCAACACGTTTGACAGCAGGATGTTGAGGAAGGACCAGATCTACAACCATTATACAAAAGCCAACTTCACTACTAAGGTCTTGTCTACATTTTGATGTCATATAATCTAAGATATATATCAAGTCTTACATTTTGACTTGAGGTACTTTGGGATATCCCAAGTGCTTGAAGTAGATACCAGTATGTGAGTTTCGCTTTGAGTTGTTTGAAGTTGTTTAATGACCAGACAAAAATAGTGGTTTTAGTAGCATTCAAAAGCTTTTGGTTTTGAATATGATTTATTTTATTTTCAGGTGGGGCTATTAATGAACCTACGGCAGCTACCCTGGTACGAAGACACAGATGCCAACTGGTTCTACCCTCGCTGCTACCGTCTAAGTGTTGATGAAGAAAAGTTTGATTTTATTGGTAAGTACGTCCTCAGAAATTTGAAAATCTTTCACCTGATGTTTGGAAAGGGATGAAGAATTCAAACCACTTTAAGAGAATGGTAAAAAAGAGACCGTGTGGCGCAGCAGCAGCACATTTGCCTTGGGACCGAGAGGTCTTGAGTTTGAATCTGGCTGCCATGTCACCAATCTTGTGCCCTTGGGAAAGGCACTTTACACGTATTTCCTCACTTTACTCAGGTGAGAATGAGTACCTAGTTTCGGCTACGGCCGTTAAAGAACCTCACATGTGCGATGGTGCGGTGTGAGTGGATCCAAAACTTACAGACTTGTGTACGTCTTACATACTGTGCTTGCAGTCCTCAGCCTAATGAGCTTAAGCATGTATAAAGAAGAAAAAGAAGAAAAATAAGAAAAATACACAATAATTATTATGATTTTTTCCTTCCAACCCAGATGACTACAGACTGACGGCAGCAGCCAGTGTGCTGAAGGTGACACTCCAACAGCTCCGACCTGAGGTGGACACCCCCAGCCAATCAGATGAGGAGGATGAAGGGGAGGAGGAGCAGGAGGGTGAGGATGAGGAGAATGTACCGTCAGACATGGACACCCCCCGCAGTACCAGCAGTCAGAAAACCAACACAACTACTACCTGCAGTCCCAGAGGTTTGTCTGCATTACATGATGATCTGATATTAACCAACACTGTGCGAAAGGGTGTGATTTCCGGACAAAGTCGGAGTTGACATATTTTTGGACATGCTAAATATTCGGACTGTGTCCGGGCACGATGTTCAATATTTCCCATATCTGGAAATATCATGAGTCAGGAATTGTCTTGTTATGTATCCGGACAAATAAGACTTTCCTGCTTTTCAAGATACGCGCCATTGACGTTTCTTGCCTCCGAATACGTGATATGTTCTACATTCTTTACATATCCAAGGTCCATATATTTCGATAAGGAATACCCGGACAAATTAGGAGTTTGCACGAAGCATGATGTGCATTATTTCTGGGCCATTGTCAGATGACATTTTCAATTCATTATGTCTCAGAATATCATGAGTCATGAAATGTTTCAGCACATGCCCGGACGGATAGAATTTCCCGTTCTTCCGAATACGTGTCAGGGACGTTTCATGTTTTCGAATTCATACTATTTTCTTTTCTTTCCATTTACGAGACATATCCGCGACAGATATTCCATGGATTAGTTTTAGGACAGATTCGAAGTTAGCATATTCTGACCGTTACCGATAAAGGTATTCTATACGTGAATTGTGAATCGGTGATTGTTTTATTGCGCATCTGAACAAATAAGACTGCATTTTTTTGCCGAAATTTTCGCTCCTTCCGAATTCATATTCCGTTCCATTTACGACAGATGTCCAAAACAGAAACATTCCAGAGATCAGTTTTCGGACAACTTAATGGTTAACAAATTACTTTTCTTGTCATACATGAATCTGAGATTGTTTTGTTGGGTATCCTTAAAAAGGTTTCCTATCTTGTCAAATACACGTCATTAACGTTTTTGCTTCTGTATATTATTCTACAACGAGTATGCCCGATGTCAATGTATGTTTACTCCTTAATTTTCTGGTAATTGAAGCTTAAGCTTCCATATACTGACAATAAGCAAATATACTGACATCGACATTTACAATCAAATGACACAGAAAGCAATCTTTGCGATGGTAACAATTATGAGTCAAGTATTATTGTTTCTTTGCATATCCGGGCAATATCTTGAACAAAGTTCAGTCAAAACACTCCACCCCAGCGGTGCAGTTTGGGATAGGTCCATATCCGGACAATATCTTGAACAAAGTTCAGTCAAAACACTCCACCCCAGCGGTGCAGTTTGGGATAGGTCCATATCCGGACAACATCTTGAACAAAGTTCAGTCAAAACACTCCACCCCAGCGGTGCAGTTTGGGATAGGTCCATATCCGGACAATATCTTGAACAAAGTTCAGTCAAAACACTCCACCCCAGCGGTGCAGTTTGGGATAGGTCCATATCCGGACAATATCTTGAACAAAGTTCAGTCAAAACACTCCACCCCAGCGGTGCAGTTTGGGATAGGTCCATATCCGGACAATATCTTGAACAAAGTTAAGTCAAAACACTCCACCCCAGCGGTGCAGTTTGGGATAGGTCCATATCCGGACAATATCTTGAACAAAGTTCAGTCAAAACACTCCACCCCAGCGGTGCAGTTTGGGATAGGTCCATATCCGGACAACATCTTGAACAAAGTTCAGTCAAAACACTCCACCCCAGCGGTGCAGTTTGGGATAGGTCCATATCCGGACAATATCTTGAACAAAGTTCAGTCAAAACACTCCACCCCAGCGGTGCAGTTTGGGATAGGTCCATATCCGGACAATATCTTGAACAAAGTTCAGTCAAAACACTCCACCCCAGCGGTGCAGTTTGGGATAGGTCCATATCCGGACAATATCTTGAACAAAGTTAAGTCAAAACACTCCACCCCAGCGGTGCAGTTTGGGATAGGTCCATATCCGGACAATATCTTGAACAAAGTTCAGTCAAAACAGTCCACCCCAGCGGTGCAGTTTGGGATAGGTCCATATCCGGACAATATCTTGAAAAAGTTCAGTCAAAACACTCCACACCAGCGGTGCAGTTTGGGATAGGTCCATATCCGGACAATATCATGACAAAAAGTCACTCATGATATTGAATACCAGCGTTGCTGTGAGGGAATGGTCCATATCCGGACAATATCACGAGGCAACTTTACTCGTAAAGCGGTTATGCAAGCTGTGCAAAGTGCCGAGCAGACCAGTACGTTGGCATGTCAACGGTGCGCCTACTGGGGCAGTCGTTGCAGATAACAGCCTACACCGCGCCGCAGCGTTTGCTGCTGTGTACAACTTTGAAACTGGTAAGTACATGATGCATTTATTCACAAAAAATAATGCACAATGCCATGTGTTTCCGTGAAACAGGCATGACGGATGACACTAACTTGCTTGGAACCATCTGGAGGAGTCCTTAGGTAACAAGACTATATTAGGAAGTCACATGACTTGACTAGACCAATAGTAGACCAGCTGGTGACAGCAGTTAGGTTTGAAACTAGATTTGAATCCCAGTTGCCGCTGCCGCTAGCCGCTACCGGGCCAAGAAGTGAGTAGTGTAGCTCTCTAGTACATATATTGTATATACATAGCAGTTACCGTTCTTAGTTCCGTATATGTCTGTCAGCAATGTCTGTTATCCCTTCCTAGTGTTTTGTGTATTGAATAATTAGTAGTGTGATCTTTTTGTAAAGATTGTTGTATGATAGATCACTTCTCTTTCAGTTGGAACCCCCGCGTGTCATCCCCGGCTTGTCTACAAATTGCCCGTTCCATAGTTAGTTAAATTCTCATATTATTTTGTGCTGTATGTGCCGTAACGGCTGCTTCTAAACTTTGCTGTCCTGTTGTTTTGGCTGGCTAAATCTTTAATAGAACCAAGGAGAAACTGTAATCTCCTCACTAGGACCAATGTGATTGTGTGCATATAAAATTCCATTCGTTCTCAGGGGGTCCTTATCTGTGCCATCTGTGTGGCCCGCGCCCTTTGATGATAGCCGACTCCAGATTCCTGCCTTTGTCCCCGTCTTGTCCTGCTGTGATTTTTATGGCCGTGTTGTTTGAATAATTTTACATGTACCGTTCAGGGGTTCGGGGCAGTTACTAGCCGTTTTTTTTTTCCATTCCAGCCGCTGAGCCTCTGTTTCCCAATCGCCTGTCCTGCCATGCCGACGACCGAGGCCTACCTCCTGGTAACACTTACGACAGTCTGTGCCCGGTGCCGTTGTTTCCTGCCAGAACTGAAGACGGACGGTGCCTGGACTATGCAATGGAGCGGACTGTCCTCGAGACGTGCCGTCGATATTGCGGGGTCTTGCCAGAGCATCTTCCGTCGCCAATGATCGTCCAAAGACGCAGAAGAGGGCGCCCCGGACGATGATTCCACAGTCAACAAGATACGGACTTATAGAGGACTTGAAAGTGGACTGTCGTACTGATTTCGTAATGACATTTTTATCCTACGAATATTGATTGTATGGTTTATAACGTTAGACTTGTGTCGGATACTGTACATTTGATATTGTACATTTAAACTGATCAGTTTTGTTATGATGTTATTGACTTGGGCTTGATATTATTGGATCTGACAGTGAACTGTTTAACTTTGGCTTCACTCGAGCTTCACTTTTTGTGAAGACCAATGAGGTTGTAGTGAGCTAAAACTTCCTTGGTAAGACTAAGAGACAAATGCATATTGATTTGCCCCTTGACGTTAACATGATCTGTTCCTCCACATAATGTATTTGTTGTGATACTTGTGTCATCTGATTTATACAGGAAAGTCTTTGAAAAGCTTTCACAAAATGTAGCCTTACCGAGTTAGCATTTTCGGGGTTAAAACGGACAGGAAACGTTAAATATTAGGTATTTAGCATGATCGTAAAGTTACTGGAATGTGTTGTATTGTTCCTATGATGTTTCAGTATATCTTAAGTTTATGCAACCTTTCCGGGGCGTAATAGCCCCGAACGCGCTCAGAAAATACTGTAAATGCATTTAATTTCGCGGGGATTTAATTTCGCGGTAGCGGCAAAATGGACATTTCGCGGTGGATTTAATTTCGCGGTAGCGCCATCCCGCGAAATTCAATGCATTTTCAGCACTGCACTGTAGTCACGAACTGCCGTGTAAAACCCGGCGCCTCTACAAACCGCCAGTCGGAAAACACTTGCTGGTTACCCGGTAAGGGTCCTATACAGACGGATAGAACAGTTTCCATGCTTTTGACTTGTTCTTGCGTGAGCCACTGTTACTGATCTAATCGTATCTACCCTCTCAATACGTAATAGTATACAGTAGTACGACCTTTGTATCATGGTGAACATACTGTACAGTACTGTAATACAGTTGGTCGTATGAAAAAAATTACATGCGTGTCTTCAGTCAAGACTTCACCGTAGTAAGTATGTCAAACATTTCATTATACAGTGACAAAGACAGTAGTAGTATGTACATGGAGTGGAAAAGGGGCACCTTAGGCGGCGCCAGCAGACGAAATATTCGCGGTGGATTTAATTTCGCGGTGAAGCGGCCGCCGCGAAAACCGCGAATATTAATCCACCGCGAATATTTCTGCATTTACAGTATGAAATATTCGGAACGTGTTTTGTCTCCAAAGAGTCCTAGAACGTTCCATTACTTGAAATCCGGATATGCGACATGATTATATGGTCCCATTCTTGACTCCTGAAATTATCCGGATTAATACGAAATATTCGGAACGTGATTTGTATCCAAAGAGTCCGAACACGTTCCATTACTGGAAATCCGGATATGGACGTAATTATTTGGTCCCGTTCCGGACTTCTGAAATTATCCGGATATATACGAAATATTCGGAACGTGGTTTGTCTCCAAAGAGTCCGAAAACGTTCCATTACTGGAAATCCGGATATGAGGCAGGAATTAAATGGTCCCGTTCCGGACTCCTGAAATTTTCCGAAAACGCAGGGGAGTCATGTCAGATTTCGTCCGGATATTGTCCGGATATATCAAGAAACGGTCCCGATCCGGATGTATACAAACATAGAAACGTCCGGAAATGACACCCTTTCGCACAGTGCAAGATTTAAATGGTTTTAACCTTATTCAACCTAGAAGGCATTGCATTGTAGTAGCAGTTGTATTTATGTTGTGGAAGTTTATGATATTGTAGAACATGATTTTTCAGTTCCATTGTTACTTAATATGCATCTATGGAAGATGTATTTGTGATGTATGTAATGTGTTTCTTTTAACAGTAACAGGTAGAAAATTGTAGAACATGATTCTTTCAGTTCCATTGTTACTCAGGCAACTGTAGAATATATATTTGTGATCTAAGTAATGTATGTTTCTTTTAACAGTAACAGGTAGAAAACAAAAGAAAGGGGGAGTTGTACCAACACAAGTTGTGCAGACATCCCTGACTATCCTGGACAGTTTCTTGAGCTGTCTGGAGCATGATGACATTGAAGATGGCAAGGAGGTAGGTTTTATCTTCTCTTTCTCGTAACCATATGTTTTCTCTTTATATATTATATTTGAACTAAATCATATATAACTACACAAATGGTAAAAATACACTTCTGTCACAGTGGTGGCAATCGATTTTCCTGTTTAGAATTGTATGATTTTACATAGAACTCCCTTATGATAAGAGCAAGTGATTTAATAATATTCATTTTCCACATACAGCACTTTCCTCCTAACCTACCTGACGATACATGGAATACCTTTATCCAGCAGTACTACACTTTGGTTCAGTAAGTTGGTCTTGTATGTTTTATAGTAGCAGATTTTTTCATTCAAGATTCAATTCATGGACTTTGTATGCAACTAGTATAATGAAATCCATGGTATTTACTCCAATTACTTCTTTTAACATTTCTGTCTCCCTTTCTGCAGTGATTGTGGCACCCTGAGTACAGACAGTGATGTGGACATTGATCGGTGCATCGACACACTGGAGCAGTTCAAGGAGGCGTGGCCACAGTGTCAGATCGACGGCACCACCAACATGTGGATTGTCAAACCTGGGGCCAAGTCCAGGGGCAGAGGTGGGTTGGTTTTCCTACAAGCTTCCTGCACCCATCATAATTTCATCTCTGTACAGTGACAACAGACACAAGTGATCCCCTCTGATCCCCTGCCGAATCTGGTCACCTGCCGGATCCAGTTACCAGCTTCTATTCTAAACTGTCATACAACTCATTGATCAGCATGATGCAAATTTACAGTTCACTGATGATTTTGTGAACATAAAGCCTGCAGCATCGTTTAGTATGTTTTGTTTCATTTGTCAAAAACAAAGATGATGCAGTCTGTATTTCAGTTGACATATTCTCTCTCTGAATACAGGTTAAAGCATTCAATTTGATATATCTTTTGATTTTCCTTTTTTTAGAAATTAAAGTGATGAACAAACTTGAGGACATCTGCAAGCTGGTGGAAAGTACAGTAGTGAAGAAGGAGGGGAAGTGGGTTGTGCAGAAATACATTGAGGTATGTCAAAATATATCTCTACATATAAGACACATTAATATGTTTTGTGGTAAATTGATATACATGCAGGGTAATTTTTCATTGCTATCAATGATTTTTGCATATTTCATGTTTTTATTTACATAAAATTATATACACTTAGGTACAATTATATATGTATAGATTCTAAAACTTTATTACATGTACTTTATTGCAGGACCCATTGCTGATTCACAACACCAAGTTTGACATCCGGCAGTGGTTCCTTGTGACTGACTGGAACCCCCTGACTATCTGGTTCTATAAGGACAGCTACCTGAGATTCTGTTCACAGGAATTCTCCCTGGAGAACTTCCATGAGTAAGTGTCCCAATAACTGTGGTCACATGTTTTTTTGTGGGAAAAACGGCTGTTTACATTGGTAGAAAAATCTGGTTTTAGATTAATGCCACCAACTAGAGTAGCAGTATCAAGTTGTCCTCCTTATATGCTTTACTTCAGTACTATAGTGGCACTGAATTCCAGCATTTTTGTGTGTATTATCAAGAGTAAGAAGTTAGAAAGTTATGATTAGAAGATGCATTTCTGACTATAATAACAATGCACTTACTGTTCTTTTGTTTCTTTCAGAGCCATCCACTTGTCGAACAACTCAGTGCAAAAGAACTACAATAGCCCTCGGTCAAGTAACATCCCAGCCAACCTCATGTGGCACAGCAAGACCTTCAAGGAGTACCTTAGGTCAGACTTGTCTTGGATTACAACCATTAAGACACAGAAGACTTTAGGATACCTGATAGCCATTGTGCATCATAGGAAAATATATTCATTTACAAAAATATGGGTCCAATAACAAAACTAAGTGTCTTCTTTTTTATGTGTCTTTAGATCTGATGGCAATGGCCATATGTGGGAGTCCTTAGTGTATTCAGGAATGAAGCAGGCTGTCATCTATGCAATGGAAGCTTCTCAAGATATGATCGAGGGCAGAAAGGTACATGTAGGCTTAACTTCATCTGTATACTTGCAGCTTACATTGTATATGATTCTACTTGGATATCCATGAGACAGGTTTCCTTAAACAAATTTACACTCCCTTTCAACTAGAGGCAGAGACCGCTCAGCCACTGTTGAGTGACGAAGATTTGATGGATCTCTCAATGTGTGTGTTTTGTTGTCTTTTACATCACACTTTTACATCATATTGAATTATGAGATCAAGGGATGCACAAATCCAGTGTTGGTCATTGTGATTGCTATCTAGTGGAAAGGTAACCTAGGTGATGTGGTGTTCTGTTCTATGATTTTTAGCATTACAGTATGTCACAGAATCTGTACCTGGTTTGTAATGTCACAAATCTAAATGTTTTTGCCTATCACAGGGTTCTTTTGAGCTGTATGGAGCAGACTTCATGTTAGATACAGACCTGAACCCGTGGCTGATTGAGATCAACTCCAGCCCCTGTATGTCCCCCTCCACCACCATCACAGCAGAGATGTGTGCCTCTGTGCTGGAAGATACCATGAAAGGTCAGTAACTCTAGATGTTAACCATCATTGCTGCTCATATTTGCATAGCTTTCTGTGTAGCTTTCTTTCATAAGTTTTGGAAGAAAAATATTGCTTTTGAAAGTTTCAAAATGTAACCTCAACTCAGTTGCCTTCAACTAACACAAATTCCTTGTTAGCTCTGTGGTTAAATTTTACAAATGGTTTCTTTTCCCTTTGCAGTTGTTCTGGACAGAAGATCAGACAAAAATTGTGACACAGGGAGGTTTGAATTGGCATTCAAACAGGTAAGGTTTGTAATGGATTAAAGTGAAAACCATAGAGGTTCAATGTGAAATTTTGCCTTTAACATTTGCTCACCTAATTTCATAGCAGACTTGTAACATTTAGTTTGAAATATTTGTCTCCTGTTCAAAAAAGGTATGTAGCATCTTATAAAGTACAATAATGTGTTTCACTTTTCTGTGTTTCAACAGAGCACAATCCACATTCCACCTTACATTGGCATCAGCCTGTCCGTTGAGGGGCAGGCCATCCATAGACCTGTAGAAAGACGGCAGTCACAGGCCAACCAGTCACAGGCCAACCAGTCACAGGCCAACAACAATGGGACAAGTAGCAATGACTCAGGAAACTCCAACAACCCTCCAACAAACAAAACAAACTCTACTGTAAACTCTTCACAAAATGGTTCAAGTAGAGCTGCAGCTGGAAATTCTTCACAGCAATCAAATCCTCCTCCGAAAATCACATACTCATCACAGGGAAATAGTAAGGACTCAAATGTAGTAGAGCCTGGGAAAAATGGTGGCCCTCCTCTACCTCAAGGGTATCACAGAGCCAAGGCAAAAAGTGCACTCATCCAGTCCAGTAGGAAAACAGCCGTGCCAGCCATCAGACTGTACAACAACAGGTCTCCCAACAGACAGAGCATGCCACTGAACCGTGTGGAGGGTTCAGACTTCAGTAATGTGGAACAGGAGGAAACAGGTATGTTACTTCTTCAAGACTACAATGTACTATCGAGTGTAGCACTCACGTTTCCCTTTCACTATAAAGAACTTGATGTACAGTACTGTTGATCAATTCGTAGATTTTATTTTCTTTCTTTGGATGATAATTGTCAGATGCCTGCTGTCCTTTGAGTCCATGCATTGGTAGGTAACTTTATTAGGCATGTATCATTATGATAGTAATAGATGTACAAAGTTTGTGACCCTTTTAACCTTTGCCTTTTGTCCTCAGCCACAGGTGAGGTCACCTCCGATGTGCCGCCACAGGCCACCCCAGGGATGGGCCTCACGTGCGTCTCCTGCGGGGGGGTTAGCAGCAGAAAAACATCAGCTGTACCAAACAAGGAGAACGTCTTGTTCCCGGTCCCCAGGGACGTTCCCATCATGCCCCTCCCCCTGGCAATGCAGGGCATTGACCTTCAGCCCAAAATGGTCCCCAAGAACTCCGTCATCAGTATTAACGCCCTCCCCATCCAGAGCGACTCCGTGAGGATCGGTTTCCACCGGGATGCCACGGGACACCACCTCCACCGGCGCCACCATCTGAACAATCCCCATCACCCGCACTTCCACGAGGGGAGGGGCATGAACGGGAAGAAGAAATCAAACACTGTTCACCGGACTGTCCTGAACACCGGAATCGTACAGCCACATGTTCGCCCCATCGCAATTGTGTCACAATCATACAGGTGATGCACTAGCAACGACTTCAGGAGATTGGTTACCCATGATCGTAATCTCTACTGTAGATTAAGACTTGGGGGATTTGTCAACATGCTGGGATGTACAAACTAAACGTCACACATGCAGCACACTTTTCAGCGATTTTTTATGGTTCCATGTGTGCCACTTTTGTAAACTTTCCATGACTTGTTGTATTGTTGGTACTGGGTATATTGTTCTTTGTGCACTCTCTCTGCAGCTGTTTATCTAAATGTAAAGGCAGTATGAAATGTCCTTTGTGGCAAAAATGCTGTAAACTAGGAATTGAGATTCTAACTTTATGCTTTTAAAGCTAGAAAGGATATATGCAGCAACAGCTGATTTTTTGCAGTATCCTAGATTTGAGCTGTAAAATGATAGTGAGATTATTAGACTAAGAAACATTGTTACGGATCTCCCAAGGACACTTCAGGTGTCCTTACTTTGGAGACATATTCTATTTGTAGAGCATGCAGCTTTGAATTCTGGAATAAAAAGAACTTTCAGAAATGTGACTGACCATTGGAGGCCAGGCCATACTATTGACATTCCAAGATTGACACATTGAATAATTCAATACGTGTGAAAGTGCAAAAGAGAAAGCAGTAGACTTTGAAAAAATACTTTTTTTCCATGACCCTGGCAGACTGTACAAGCTCTCCTTGCTGGCACTTATTTCTGCAATACTTTTACTTGGAAACTTGCTTAAGTGCCTTTCTTGTTGCAACTTTATCCAGATGGTTTGTCTTATTTTATCATGTCTGACAATGAGAAAATTCAGACTTGTGTTTTGTTTAGATTTCGCTACAACAAAAGCAGAATATGTTAAAGATGTATGTATTGTTAGCATCTACACTAAAATTACAGCTAATTATTTGTATATGTATTTTTATCCTAACTGCAGTGATTTTAATAATCTTATACAAAATGTAATGTAAAGGGTTAGTCTTTGTATGTTTGTAGTCCAATGTTGGTGTAAAATGTCGTGACTTGCTTTGCAAGGAGTTGGTGATGTGTGTGTATATATTGTTCCAATTGCAAAAGGATGATAGTGTGTATTCATCAGTATACAGATTCAAGAATCATTTATATGTACATGTTTATAATGATTACCAATTTTATGGAATTACGTTTTTAAAAAAAATAATAGATGAGGTTATGAATCAAAGGTGTGATTAATTACCATGTGGAACACAAATTTTATATCATGGTGAGAAATTAAATATGCTGCATGACTATCAGGAATCAATGACTGTTACCAATACCATAATAATTGCTAACTCTGTATAATCTTGTGGTATATTCACTATTACACTGAATAAAAGTCTATTGTACTCTATCTTACTATTGAGAAGTGTTGCAATGATCAGGGCATGCAAGCTACATGTTTCACATATGAAGGTACATATATTACTTTGTCAACACAATAAGAACCAATTCTATTTTTTTTTGTGGTTGTCAGTCAAGCCCTTATGAAGATTGAAACACCTTGGTGGTGTGTATATGAATTATTCACTGGTCACACATGCACATGTACACATACATACATATGTGACAGACTAGTCTTCAAAGCTGAATCCTATAACAAAGCAGCAAGCTATAATGTGGTTTAATTGTAGCAAAAGGTAACAGTACCAAAGCAACAGTATATTACAAGTTTATTATCACAAAGCAGTCTTCAAATGCAACATCACACCACAATTCACTCCTTCATTCATTTCAACCAAATACAATTTACACACAATAGTTTCCACACTATAAAAATTTTCAGTCAATACAATAAATATATTACAATTCAAAATCATAACTGTAGGTCAATGCACAGGTAGAAAAATATAAAGTCTTCTATACGATCTTGACTGGTACACAGTACTACAGATTAGTTAACTTTAGAGGGTAGTACAAATGCACACTTCACTGGCACATTCACACAAGTCATGCTATGTACAATTCAGACCAATTTTGAGAAGAAGAAAAATGCAGGACTGATATACCTGATACATATAGTCACCATTTAGAGGCAAATTTTCACTCACATTTTCCAGCTTTGAGTGGCCTCTCAAATTAATTACAACAACCGAGTAATAATTCCGAAATTTTTACAATGATGAAGTCAATTAAACACTGTGGAAGAATTAGGAGCATGTCAACAATGATTACTAGGAGATAGCAAAGTCTATAAAATTCCTGTGTCTCATGAAGTTTAAAAAACATGCAAGTTGTCAGACACTCTCAACAGACACACTAAAATACAACAAACTCTTTCTAAAGAATACAAGTTAACGGTGCACACCCCAGTTCTTCCGCGACCGGGGTCCGTGGTAGTCCGCGACCAAAAAGTGACGAAAGGCTTCCGAGGGCCCATGTTTGAGTTGACATTTCTCAGTATTTCCTGCGAAATGACATTAAACGGTTACATGACTGAAAAGCGTAGGAAATGGTGTGTTTTTGGTGCAAATTGTGTTTTGGTCCGCGCGTTGCTTCCGCGATATCCCTACGCCTGAATGTAAAGAGGCCGGTGACCTAGATTTACCTCTGAAGCGCTGTGTCAAGCAAAGTTGCAATGCCGCACGCCGTGGATGATTAAAAAAAACTGTAGTACTAGAATTTTCTTTATAATTGGCTGGATTAGTCTTTAGATTTTCCTCTTTCTGGCAGTATCAGTCGTGCTTGCCGGAAAAATCTTCTTCATCTGTTTTATCCAATGCGAAAATGCCCGATTTTGTGCATCATTTTTGACATGAAAATAATGTTTTTTCCCTATATTTTTCAAAATTAGAGAAGTTGAAGGATCGAAACTCAGTTGGTCTTGTAGCTGAAGGCATATCCTCTCACCCCATATACAGTTATTTTCCTTCAGGATAGTTCCCTGCAAGAGATGGTCGCTAGCTAGACTTGAGGGTGTGCCGCCTCCATTTGAACCCCCAAATAAACTGGTGTGTGCCCCCTTAAAGCAACCCACTGTTCGTTAGTGCTTTAAGCTTGTGCATATTTTTATACATCTTAAACTTTTTTTGCTCATCTTTAAAAAAAGTAAAAATCACTGTAACTTTAATAACTGCAGAGATCTGGAAAACAGATTCTGCCATACCTGTATCTTTCTGACAACTGCTGTAAAAAAATTGCATAGCAATTTTGATATCAGTTTGACAAGATTAATCTTTCAAACACTGTCTGACTCTATTATTGTACTTTTATACAAAAATGATACTGTTGTAAGATTCTTTATATCAAGTTAAACAAGTACATATGCTTAGGCATGAACATTTGTTTAAAGGGTGGGTGCCTGAGCAGTAACCCTTGAGTTGAGTGGATAACGTATGCACCATTGGTGAAGGTTGGAGCTGCCAGTGGGTCTCTTGAGAAGGGCTGGGTCTCCTATCATTACATGGAGGATGCCTAAAAATGGATAAACAACAACACAGATGTCAGTACCATGGACTTAGATGTACACAGGTCAAATTTTCAAATTTCAATCTTCGTCAGGATTAAAAGTGATTATTGATCCTGAAGAAGGCAACAGTGGTCATAGAAAATTTGATCCGTGTACACCTAAGTGTTGGAAGTAAGCTAAGCATTGTACTGTCATGCTAGTAGTATCAATTACATCTAATGTCTATCCAAATTAATCCAAACTGAGTAGGAATGGCCCCTGTAACAAGTTATGTACTACTGCTGCATGTGTCAAGGTGAGTAGCAAGAGTGGTACAGATTCTCTCATGTTTTCCAAAGTGTGGAACAGTGTTTTATTCTGTATCCATCTTACAAATGTGCAACAAAGAAATCATTTAAAAAGCAGGAAAAAAGAAAATAGAGCAAACGCTTTATGAAAAATATGTGGATGTGCAATGATTACATTGCACTCTTTCCATGATGAAGAATATACACAAGAATTAAAATCCTTCATTATCTTTGCCATCTCCTCTTTAACAAAAGACAGACATAGAAGCTACTTACTGATGTAGATCTCTTCCGTTTCCAACAGTCTGGGTGGATCTTCTTGTGTCGCTCGGCCAGCACCTTGGCTTCTTGTGCATAAACCTTTCTTTCTTCAACCTTCATCTTCTTCCACCTATCTCCCAGGATCACACTGATGGCCCTAAGACAAGAAGACAACACAAACTTCAACTTCAAGAGTCCCAATGCGACCAAACTAAAAAATGGGCATAACAAATATGGAGACTCACATAAACTTTAGAATTCCCTTGTTTGAACGCCATAAGAACAACAAAGTACAAATGTCAGGGTAGAATGCCATCTGTGAGCATCGTTGGTTCTACTTCTAGAGATTGCCATTGGAGTCTGTTGACAGAGATCACAATCAGGATGCTACGAATGTGGAAGGATAGCCTCCCATTCATAAATCCTGAGTTTCAAATCAAACTGTTGATTCAATGTGACATGAATCAAAGTTGGAAAGTTCTAGCTGTTTTCAATCACTTATCAGGATCTCTACCAGCAGAATTGTAGATTATATATTGATTTTCTTCTTACCTGTTATCCTTTCCGGGGTACAACTGTGTGTATTCCATGCGAAACTTCTTTGCAAACAGCATGAAGGCATTCATGGGCCTCTTGGCCTTGACTGGCTGGTCGCTGTTCCCACTGTTGTTCCGTTGTCGCTTGGTGGGAGAGGAGGGAGGAGATCGGACTGGGCTGGTCTGTAGCTCTCGTCTTTGCTGGAATGACAAGAATTTACGATAGTGTTTTAGTTTTCAAGTCAAATCCTTCAAACTTCATTGTGCAAAATGTGCTCAGTTTGTACTTACTCACAGTGACAAAGGATCTGTAAGCTTACCTTAGCCAGAGTGCTGAGGAAGTTGACAGCAGAAAACTCATCAAACACAGAGTCTGAGTCCTCTTCCTGATCTGGGGATGAACCACTGTGGGGAGGGGGGATGCACACATCCCCATACTCTATTTCCTGGCATGGCAGGCCATAACGAGTGTACGTCAAACCTGGATGGAAGGAGCACCAACCTGCAAAAAGGATAGTACAAATTTATTGTGTTGTTATACTGCATTTTCATGTCAACATCCATTTTAGAGCTGCAGCTACTAGAGTGTTAGAGCATGTTAATTACATGGAGAGTGCAAAGATTTTTCATCAATATCTATCTTGCAGTCATCTGCTGTAAGTAATGAATTTTTAGCAGTTCTTCTTCTTCTTCTTTCATTTTGAGGCTACCAACTTCAACTTGCTGAAGAAATTTGTAGTAAAGTCGTGTAAAGTGCCTTTCCCAAGGTCACAAGATTGGTGACACAGCGGGGTTTGAACTGAGTCAAACGTGCTACCAATTGCGCCACGCGGTCCCACTAGTTTAGAGAAGTCTATCAGCTCTATTTCTCAAACACACACATCTGTCAAAACATGCAACCAAAGACTTGTATTATGGACTCTTGTTGCTACCTTTGTCCCGTACAAAGAAGGGATGGTCCAGGGCACACTCTGCACTGATCTCCCTGTCTGCCACCTCTGTTCTGAAAACCATGTGCACCATGTTTTCTGCCGACCTGTCCACCGTTGTGGTCTCCTCAAACTGTACAAGTCTCAGGCCACACAGGGATGTTGTGTCCTACAAAGAAAAATATTGATGTCAACAATGAATTGTAAACTTCAGTCTCCAGGAATAAAAATATCATCAGTTCAGTTCAGTTCATCCTCGTGGATGTGACACCAGTGTCTCCACATGTTCCTGTCCAGCATATGAAATATCATAACATTAAGAAAAGCTAGACTTAAAGAATGCTAACCTTTCCCAGCAGCACGTTTAGCACCTCCTTGAGTTTCCTGTCCTCCTGTAAGGAGTCGTCAGATGGCACGTCCTCCGCCAGCCGCCACTCCCTGCGGGCATCTTCACTCAGTCGGACTCTTGTACCTGGGTGAGAAACAGATATAGTGGGTGAGTTTTTTCAATATGCTCATAGGTGTGACTCTCCTAAAAGACAGAACTTTCCCTTTAATGTCCTTTCCAAAGGATGTCCCTAGTCAAACTGTATTACTCTTTTACACCCAAGTTGAGTGAGGAAATTGGTGCTAAGTGCCTTTCCAAAGGACACAACATGGAGACCTGTCAGGATTTCGTACTCAGTACATCCAGGATCTAACTCAACATCTCTAACCACAAGGCCACAATGCTGCTCTAAGTAAAGTACAAGCTCTAACCTTTCATGAAGCAGTGCCACGCTGTGGTTGGCCAGGACTTGGACAGTGCTGGTGGGTCAGCCAGTCTCTGGCTAGAAGAGAAGTGTGATGATGCAGACAAACCGTTGCCCCCAGAAATAAGGCCACTCTGTAAAGAAAGGGGAAGTTACAAATGAATGTCAGATGAGAAAGTTGACATGTAGTCTAAGTCCTACATTTTGTGGGAAAACAATTTGGACTGGAAGGCCATAAAGCAAAATCTGGATTAAATGAATGATGCATTAAAACAGTAAAACAGATTGTTCAGTCAATTCTGTACAAGTGATCACCACTACATAAAGGATCCACTGGGTAGTGACCACTTTTTGATGGACCCTTAGATAATGTTTCTCATTGACACAAGCATTAAAAGTCCAATGTATAGTGACCACCTCTTCATCTATACCAGACTCTACCCTTCCGAGTGGTCTTCTTAGACAGTTTTGACTGCATATGATTGGACTTATCCTTTGGCTTACCTGTCTGTGTCTGGGGTGTGTGAGTGGAGGGCTGGAGGAAGGGGGAGGGGGGCGAGCATAGTTGTGCATGCAGCGGTCTGGCCTGTCTGTCATCAGGACTGCATGTTGCTGGGGACTCCTGGGGAACAACAGAGTACACAAAACTCTCAAGAAAACACTTGTCACGTATGAATAAACTTGTCAAATTGCAATTCTATCGAAGATGCAAATGAAAATAAAATTCCTCAACAGCAAATACAGGGATGAAGCCTACATATACAAAAAAGGGGTATTGCCACATACTTCCTGTGAGTGTGATGGGTTGTCTTTGGCATCAGGGGACTCTGAGGTGAAGTGGCAATGATGGCAAGCTCGGCCAGCCAGTTGATATTGGTAGCTGCTTCCTGTGGTAACAGGTTGAAGTATGATAACTTATAAGGTACAATGTCCCGTAACTGATATAAAAACATAACGGAAAAAAAAAAAAAGTAACAAATAAATGTGTTGCTGCCATGTCCTGACCTGACGTTGGCTCTCCTGGTCCCTCTGTGCAGGCTGATGATGTAACACATCTGGGGGCAGCCTTGCAGCAAAGGAAATGCCAGCTGATGTGACATTTGGTGGTGCAAATGGTGGAGGCTCATCTGTGTTGAACAGAAATTAAAACTTACTTCATGACACTAATTTGCTCATGAAGTATACATGAAAAATTGAGTAATATGTTCTGTATAGTGAATTTCTAAATCTTGCTTTAATTATATTCTAGCATTGCCAACACATTGATGTTTAAATTTTGCCATTACTCTCACCTATAGCTAGTTGCAACTTCATTTCCAACATTGCATTAATTTATGTCAGAAATGTAACAATGTGTCCCCCATGCATATTGTAAATGTTGACAGGTGCGTTTTAAGAACAAAGAATAAACTAACCATCTGGAGAAAAGTCCAACTCCTCCTCCTGTGTCAGCTCCGGAGTATCACAAGCCTCCCGACACAACAGGTCCAGCTCTTCTGCCTCTCTGTTCTCACTTTCCATGTACATTCTTATGTACTTTCAGTTTCAGTTCACGGGTGGGATAATATGCAACAATGGGATTGAGATGCTGTCTCCTTGGAAAACTGTGGATGAATGTAGAAACCTTGCTGCTCCTCTTCTTCAAGGCAACTGTACATGTGGAGTGAAAATGAGAAATTCTGTTCTTTTAACTTCATCTTTCTTTGTTTGGGTACATTGCACTCAACAATGGACTTGCACAGAGACATTATGGAACAATTGTGTGCACAATTTGTGATGATACTGAACTATTGTCCTTTAAACCACAGCATTGTTGTGCAAAGTAATAAACAAAAGTGGCAAGCAAAAAAGGCTTACATCAGCAGAATTGCAAATTGATAAATAGTACTACTAGTAGTAACTAGTATTGAAATAGGGAAATAGAGAAACCATACAGCAAAAGCGTTACAACTAAAAATAGCGCCATATGATTACGTTTTTACCGTAAAATAATTTTGACCGGAAGCGCAACGTGATACGTGCTTTAGCGCATCAGCTGAATACACATCACATTGTGTTAGATTGAATTGTAGTATTTGCATTAATGCACTGGTAGTATAAGTACTGTAACATTTCTGCCTTGTGCTCCGTTACTTACGCATGTTACGAATTGACACACATTGCCACACCCCCTTTAGGGTATGTGTGGCCATTAAGAAGCAATTAAGGGGGACTAGTTCCTACTTTTAACCACAATCAAGGCCAAATCATGTCCGATAAAATGTAACTTTTCGATCAAGCGGAACGAACCAGGATCCTTTAACACTACCTCTCCACACGTATCGACGCACATAAAACCTTGTATAGCGAACAATTAACTCACATAAACACCATAATCTACCAGTAAACGTGAATGACGGGAACTTTCATTCATTTCTAGCCGGTTGTCAGCGAGTTGTGACATGCCACTGCGCGATCTCCATTCAAAAACCCGTACCCGGGCAACTTGAGTTGAATGAAAAGTTTTGACAGGGTTCCAATGAATAGGGCCCTATTGTCAAATTTTCGGACGTCGCTTAAAACATTATCAAAGAAGTAACACACATAAAACTTACTGCATATGCTTGAAAAATTAATTATCTATGATTTGAGAGGGTAAGAGCGTCGTGATAAGTAGTTATTTAGTTGTAAACGGCAAAAGAAAAGTTTAAAGGGACAAGCTACTCACCTTCACTGACGCCATTTTCTTTGTTGTTAGCTCGAAACGCATGCGCGTCGGCAAGGTTATTTCGTCACGTGATTTTTGGGCTGATCAAATTACGCGGAAGAGACCAAATTTCAACAGGGGTGTACCCTAAATCAAATCATACCCAATTAACATTCTTTCCCCCCCAGGCCCCCACAAATGGGTCTGTTCGACAAATAAAATTGATAAAAACTAACAAAGATCTTAAGTGAACGCAAAATTGATGTAAAGATTTTAAGCGATATTAAAATGGGCATAGTTAGTCTTAGATGAAACCTCATCAACGTGCACAACGAAATATCATAATAAAAAGAATCTAATTTCTAGTAGGTCTAGAATTATATAACATACAGGAAATATTTTCTAATGTTTCCTCTCAAAAGTTTTATAATTGCAATTTGCACATTGCATAAGCTGAAGAATGTAGCCGTAAAAATGTAAATGTTTTGAGGCTCTTTTTTTTTTAATGACAGCTGTCTCCCCTCAGCAGAGATATGGTACCGTCTAATTTAGTGATTACGGCGTGCAACAACCTGCCCCGGCACAGAATCATCATGGCGACGTGTGGTGGGCCGTGTATGGACAATGTTCTCCTCATCACGGACTCCTACAAGGTAAATCTCTTCTCAGACACGTTTTCTACAGAGTTTCTGTAGTCTAGAAAACAACGAGATGATTTGATAACAGCAGGACAATATAGGAAGAGCATTGTGATGACTTAACTTCGTCAGGTTTGAGGCGTGGCTTGTGTAGTTAGCTCGACTGCTGTCATGGTTTTTGACAGCAAAAAGACGCTCCATGTAGAACCGTTTTGAAGAACATTCATTTCTCACGATTTGCTTTTACCTTTAGAAATAGCGTGTAGTTATATTAAGCTTAGGAACGCTATATATTTAGATAGTATCAAACTCAAAGAAACAAGATTCAGCAGACACAAAGACAAAGTTGTCCAACAACTGGACATGGGGAGGGGGGCGGAGAAACAGGAAGCGAAACTGAGACAAAGGTCAACCCCTCTCGTTTCGATACGACACAAGGTTTGGTACAAAGTAAGGAGACCCAATTCTACCAGAAAATTCATAAAAACATGAAATAGTCTCTGAGCTCTGTTGGTCCTTTCAACACCAGTGCGTTCGCAGACTGTATCTAGGTTGGTCAAACATGCTCTTAGTTTTGCACCTTTGCCCCTACTTAACAGGAGATAGATTATGAATGAGCATTGCAGGTCATACTATGCTTAAGTTCCAAATGTTGTTGCATCCAGTTGGCTAGATAATTCTCAGCCATAGGCCTGTTATATGATATCTATCCCCTGCTGCAATAATTACTGAGTGTATAATCCTGCCCATAAGGTAATAAAGTAAGAGCTGCAGCATTTCAATTGGACGTTGAAAATGTTAACTTTGCTTAGTTAGATAGAGCATCATACAGTTTCAGTGTATTGAGTAACCTACCCTTTTCTTTTCCTGTCCTCTTTAGGTGACCCATCACATGCAGTACCCACCTGAAACAACCACAATATTCTCCTACTTTGAAAGCCGAGGCGGAAAGTTTAAGGAGACCGTCTTCTTTGGCCTGCAGTACCTTATAAAGAGATGGCTGGTTGGGCAGGTATGCACAGGGTTAGCTGGCTGCTATGTATAACTTTCTGGGTGAAGAAATTTCCAAGCAGTGATATTATTATAGTACTATTTGTGTTAATAGTATTGCCTATAACGTATGAATCAAACTCAGTCAATGTTGATTTGTTGTTAAGACTGGTGATACCTACAACTGAAGTGTATAACTCTGATCACTCTGCACCATGTTGTTTACAGCAAGGTACATGTCGATGCTGCTTTTCCATAAAACATGCTGGTAGCTGAGATGTTCACATTGCCTTGCACTGTTGTAGGTCGTCACAAGGGAAAAGATTGCAGAGGCCAAGGATATCTACAAGAAACACTTTGGACAGGATGTCTTCAACGAGGAGGGGTGGAACTACATCGTAGAGGTACGTGTAGCTGTCATGAATGTGATCATGACAGTTCATCTCTTTTATTTTCATTTTTCCTCTTTGTATAATTAACCACTTACTGTCATGGAAGGCATTGAGTACATTTCTTAGAGCATTAGACTGCCACAGGAACATTACCTGGTACTCCCCCTGTCCCCAGCACCATGGTGGAAAGTTGCCGCTGCTCATCAAAGCCGTGCCAGAGGGAACAGTCGTCCCAGTCAAGAACGTCCTCTTCACTGTGGAGAACACAGACCCAAAGTGTTTCTGGCTTACCAACTGGTTTGAAGTAAGGAAACCACCTTACCCTTCGCCACTTTTATACTGATCAGAAGTATTGCAAGTCAGTGCTAAAGCCTAGCCTATAGTATAGGTGTGTTTAATGAGGACTACAGTACTAGTAGTATCCAGTATTTGACTTTACTGCTGCTGGGATCCCTGACACGGGTAGGCAGCAGTCGGCTAGTCTTCACACCACGCTTCCATGCAGCTCTGTCCAGCGGGTTGATCCTAGTTAGACTGCACACCTTGATGGGCCTATCATGTAATGATTTGACTATTTTGATGTACATTGCATCTGTATCCAGCTTTTTAATCAACAGATAGTATAGTTATACCAACCTGCTATATCTAAAAACTGGTAAAACTCAAGGGAAGACAAATTTAATATAATGTTTAACTTGTATGTTTGATCCGGTTGTTACAGACGTTGCTGGTTCAGGTCTGGTACCCGATGACTGTTGCCACAAACTCCAGAGAACAGAAGAAGATCATCGCCAGCTTCCTACATGAGACAGCAGATAACATGGATGGACTGCCGTTCAAGCTGCACGACTTCGGCTTCAGAGGAGTGTCAGCTGTTGAGGTAATTATCACCATAGAAACATTTTTATTTTTATATTGAATTATTAATACTGAGCAGAATATGATGATGAAGTCTTATGAATAGATATGCCATGGCAAAATGTCATCACCCTGTCCAATTTGTACCTTCTTTTTAACAATTGTCATTTCTTCTTCACTATTATTGAACACCTGAAACATTAGGCGGCTGCTATTGGTGGAGCAGCTCACCTCGTAAACTTCATGGGGACAGACACGATCGCAAGTCTCGTCATGGCACGGAAGTACTATGGGGCAGACATGGCCGGATTCTCCATCCCAGCTGCAGAGCACAGGTAAGAATCTACCAAGATGTTATCACATTTACATTATGGGTACATTATGTACATAACCTTTATCCTTGTGTGCATAATGCAGTGTTATGAAATCTGGTCCAAAGATTAGTGGTAAAGGTTGTTAAGATGAGTTTGCCTTTGTATTTTTTTCAGTACAATCACAGCTTGGGGAAAGAATGGTGAGCTGGAGGCTTTCAAGAACATGTTATCAAGGTTTCCCAAAGGCCTGGTGGCATGTGTAAGTATGGAAAATTTAGATGACGTTTTCCTCATATTCAATCTTTGATTCAAGCTTGTCTTTCCTCTGAACTTTATCCAGGGATAAGGAGATTGGAATAATCATTTAATTCTTAGTGATTAGGACATCTAGCAGGTCATACAGGCACTGCAAAAGTTAATTTCCGAGGAAAGTTATCTTTACCTGAGCTATAGCCTCAGGCTGAATGGGGATTATAAACTTACCTTCATTGAGAAGGTTATGTTTTAGGTAGCATTTGTATGTCTGTTTGTATGTTTGTAGAAGACTAGCATAACTCAAGAACGCCTTGATGGATTGTATTGCTATTCGGTATGTGGGTAGGTCTGGATGAGACCTGAAAACGATTAGATTTTGGGCCCCCTAGCAGACCGTTAAGGCACTGCAGTGGAGCTTCTGGGTTTGATTATAACATACATTGTTACCATTGCATCTTACAAACACCTTATATATTCATTTCTGTACATATTTTGCTGATATGGTTATGCCTGACATGTCCTCCATAGGTGACTTATGACTTCGAAGATATAGATATAACATAAAATGCAACCATTTCCTCTTAACAATTATAATTTCTCTACATATTTTGCTGATTTTTCCCATAGGTGAGTGACAGCTATGACATCTGGAATGCCTGTGAGAATCTGTGGGGGAAGGAGCTGAAGAACATGATCGTTAAGAGGGGCGAGAGCAATTCTACTCTAGTGGTCAGGCCGGACTCTGGAGAGCCTGCCGACGTGGTCGTTAAGGTAGGAAACTTGCAGGAGAAGTCATATAGCTTCATATGTTATGATATTTTAACTTCTTTGCTCACAGAAAAGTTGTGCAAACGGACAATGGCGTAGTGAAACATTATTTACAATTTACATATGATAAAACTTGTTGTATCTCCACAGGTACTAACTATTCTTGGCAAAGCCTTTGGAACGCAGAAAAATTCCAAAGGGTACAAGGTTCTTCCCCCATATCTACGTATAATCCAGGGCGATGGTATCAGCTATGAGACACTTACTGGTATTCTAGGTAAGCAGAAATTTCAGTTTGTTGTATCTTGTCCCTATTTTTTATAAGCAGATGTCCCACATTCCCTCAGTTTCTAGTCATATATGCTTAAAGTTTTAGGGATAAGACAAGTGCCATAATTTGATTAATAGAGCCATGTGTATTAGAAAGCAAGTTAAAAATTTACATTTTTGCATCACAGAGAGGATGAAGAAACTGGAATGGAGTGCAGACAACATCGCCTTTGGCAGTGGAGGGGCACTGCTTCAGAAACTGAACAGGGACACCCAGAAATGTGCTTTTAAGTGCAGCTTTGCAGTGGTGAATGGGGAAGGGGTAAGTTTCCTGGATGGTAGCACTTGTCAGTGTAAACCCAGAGGGAGTACATGGAGAAGTTTGGGGCTTAACACTACCTAAGAAAGCAGTTCTACTGATTAATCATTACCATGCTCCGAAGGCAACATTTTGTAGAGTCACTGAAAGCATATCAAAATGATGGGAAATATGAAAGATGACTCACTGTTAAAACATGTGCTTCACTTTGATATGAAGACTTTGTAACTACAGTAACATTTCATAACACGTATGTACTTGGTGATTGTAAATTGTGTAGAGCAGCTAGACTTTTGTACCTGCAAATGGCAGTGCTGTTAATGATTACATCTCCATTCATCATTCACTACTACATTGGATACAAACTCCTACAGATACAACCTGTTTCATTGGATATTGGTGTGTCAATTCCAGGTGGATGTGTTCAAGCAGCCAATCACAGATCCAGGAAAGAAGTCCAAGAAGGGACGACTGACTTTGGAGCTTCAGAACGGGAAGTTTGTGACTGTACAGGAGGGACAGGGAGACCCAGAAAAGGTAATAAACATTCACCTTTCCTGTGTGTCAGAGATGTCAGAGTAGGAAGCCAAGTTAAAATGGTTGTGGCCATTACATTTGACTACATTTGCATGGTTATCTCAATGACTGTCACTGTAATGGTATACATACATAGTATACATTCATGTAGTATGGTTTCATTTTATACATCATTAGTAAGGATATTAGCAAATATGAGTTGGTCAATAAAGCTTTTAAGTACAAATTTGTGTACCAAATACTCAGATATGGATATAGAGTAGGTCACTTACACCCCTTTGTAGTTCTTTACTTATATTAAGATAGTACTTGGCCCACAACCCCTCAAAATAGCTTTCTTTCCGGTCAATTAAGTATTGCTGATAAGACACACAGAGAATATTCCAGATGGAAATTACTCTCACACTTCTCGTGCAGGAAAATGAGTTAGTGAAGGAAGAGACTAATGATATGTTTGGTACTTTCTGTTCAACAGGACTTACTCATACCGGTGTTCAAGGACGGACAGCTTCTGAAGGATTACAGTTGGGAGGAGGTCCGAGGGCGAGCTGAGATTCCCCTAGTACTGGAGCAGAAAAAGAAAAAGAATGCTACGAAATAGTAGCCATGTGTTTCTGTATGGGGCATGTACATGTACTTGTACGTAGATAAATGCCTAGTTCAACACTTTCCAGCCATTACTGGTGGTCTCTTTTAATGCAAACCATGCAGACATTTTGTATCTTCAGTTTTCCACTGTGTTGGAATGACTATGTACATAACAAAGTGAAAAATGTTGGATTGACTTTCTCTCCAAAGTGTATGTGGGAACATAGTCATTGAATAGTGATGATTTAGATTGTACATATTTATGAATCATGCAAAAGAGTATCATTCTACCTTGTACAATGCCAATTTAAAAGTAGTAAAAGAATCTGGCTGTCAAGAATTTAGATGGGTCTTTTGTATCTTGTGGTTTTCATTGGTGAGGAATTATGGGCTTTGACATTGATTGTAGCGTTTGAATATACTGAGAAATTACACACCGTTTTGATTCAGCCTTGCCATGAATGATGGTACTCGTATCTTCTAAGGCTTGTCTGCTCTTACAGTAAGATCTAAAGATGCTTTGTAAAGCAGACGCTATATATGTATCACAAAGCCAGAAGCGATGGTGTAGTCAATTTATTTGCCGGAGATGTTACAAAATTGTATACAATAATGCAGTGTAGCACAGATATGTATTATAGAGAGTAGGTTGGGAATGGAGGAGGGAGAATTTTTCACATATACTTCTCATGTTGTCACATGCAAACAATGGGGGCAATAATGTAAATACTAGATCATAACTTTCATGCCATTCTTTAAATAAAGGACGGTTCAACAAGCCATGATCATGTTTCAGTTGTGATTTTGTCTGCTGTTGGAAAATAGATAGGAAAGTAGTGAAATGTGCAGTCCTCTAACATTAATAATGAGATGCTGGTAATTTGTATAGGGCCATAGCAAGTAAGTTCTATAGTTGACATCAGAGTGCACATGAATTTTTTGCCTGATTTGGGAGAAAGGAACAAGAAATTATGTTACTTCTGCCTGGTAATGGTCAACAGACTAAAATGAGAAAATATGTTGCAAACTTTCGGAACAAAATGTTCTATTTAGCCTTAATAGGCATTTTCACATTACATGTACATTGATGTTGGGTTTTTTTCCTGACGACAAGATGGTGCCTATCAAATATGTTAGGATAAAGTCAGTATGTAAAAATGGCAACATCTGGTATGGAATAGATGGGCAGAAGGAACTGATTTTGCAGATGCAGACATGAATGGAGATGTGCACCTGTACTATTTGTTTAATGTGTTGAAGCCATGGTCACTAACCTATTATTGGACACATGAACGAAAGTCTTGTTGGTAGTGAAACTGGCAACATTGTTTAAACTTCTTGGCGCACGTCTCTTCAAACCTTACATGGGGCATAGAAGTACGCTCAATGTATGTGAGCAAAATCTTGTCCACACATTTATCACTACTTGATTTGTAGTTCGTCTCTGTGGCCAAGAAGGCTGAGGTACCTACTAAAGACATACTAGACGGTGTGCCAAAAGCTACCTGAGAATCATTGGGATGCCTTCAGACACCTTGTCTTCACTGTCGGAGAGACAGGACACAGCGACTCTACAGAACATTCTCCGGGACAGTAGGTCTCACTATTGTGATGGCAACTGATGGTTCCTTTAATGTATTCCCTTGGCAATGTAGTGAAAGGAGCAATTGTAGATGTTAAATTAAATATTGTTTCTTACTGACCTAAGTACCATCGTCTTTCAACATTTTAACCAGTCTGTTAAGGTTTAAAATTAAAACTAAATACATTTTAACCAGTCTGTGACAAAATGTGAACCTGTATTTGAGTCAATTGTAATCAATGTCTATGAATTATGTGAAGGCACATTGAAGAATCATGCCTTTTTCTTCTGACTTAGCTCTAAGTTTAAGCACTGAGGGATTGTCAAATGTGCTATTGTTGTACACACTTGGGGTTGTTTACCTGAGTGGGTGTTCAGCACCAAGGACAGGTATGTTCAGCGCCTGGGACACGTTTGTTAACGTGTTTGGATGGTGTTCAGTTCCAATGGCAAGTGTGCCTTTGTATGGATTGTGTTCAGCGCCAGGGACAAGTTTCTTGTGTGGATGGTGTTCAGCACCAAGGACAGATGTATTTGCTTTATGTAGACAATGAAAGAACCTACATAGGGATCACTTCATTCGCCTAGTCGTGGCGAACGTAAGCGAAGGAGTCCTGCAGCAATCATCTAGTCAACTCTGCTATAATCTAACATGGTTCGCAACATCTGATGTCCAACCCCCCTCCCCAACTAGCGAAACACTGGTATCAATCCAATTCTAACGCCGAACACGACATAAGTGATTAGAGGTAGAAGAGAATAAATGCCACTTCATTCACCAATTGTGAAACTTACAATTAAACAACAAAATTCAGGAAATGCCTCCTTAGACATCAGACGACATTTCAAGAAACCGTACGCGTTTCAGTTGAATTGCTCGCGGTCTCACAGCGACCCCTAGTGATCAGAAAACAAAATGCAGGCCTTTTGTTGTCATACAGAAGTGTAAGCTTTAAGTTGATTGGCTATCGGTGAGTCCATTGTTGATATGATTGGACAAAGATAACCAATGGCAGACATGTGTATTTGATGGGCAGGGTAAAACGATGAGTTATCATTGGTCAAAATGGGTCCTCTCTACCAATGACAATGCATAAGACATTACTACGTTGACCAATCACAGATTAGAAATCAAAATCTTTCCGCCTGGAATAATGGCAATAATAATTTTGTCCACAAGGCGACGCTTTTGTATTAGTACGACATTGCGCTGTACATCTAGTGTTGTCATTTGCGTTACAGCAACAGCATGTAGACTTTAAGTGGTCTCAACACTTTGAAAAATAATGAAATTTCGTTACCCTCCGTAACAAGTAACGTTACCGAATAGAGACAATTGTGTCACAAACTCCAGTTGTAAAGCAAAACGCTGTTTTCGGTTTCCTGTCGGCAATCTGTGGACCATTCGGCGCAGATCAACTATGTTAGGCCTAGGGCTAGGCCGATATACTGGGGGAATGTATTAAATAGAGGTACGGTTTGCTGCATGATACAGACATGAATAGAGATGTGCTCTGCTGGTAGTATTAGTGTTTTGTCAAAGAAATGCAAATCTTATTCTGTTATCATGATTCTAATATTGACACCATAGTCCCTTACTGTATCATGTACTGTATCACAAACTACAGGAATAGAAATCTATAGTTGGTTGTATTAAAGTCATGTTTTATAGTTTCAATTATTGTTAGAAGCTTTATGGTCTCTAAATTTGAAATTGTAAGTAACCTGTTTTCTTCGGTGGACTCCAGTTATCACCCAACAATTGTATTGGGCACGATTCAGAGCAAAAATGAAGCAATGCGACTGTAGACAACCTTTGTATATGAACACTTTCCAAGGTTAAGTTACCCTACTGTGTTAATCATGGTAATTGATTTGTGATTGAATAGGGCATTGAGTGATGTACTCTTGCTAGTATACATCTGATGGAGCTGTTCTCGTTTTCCCAATTTGTACTTGTAGAAATGTACTTTAGGCATGACAAGTTAACATTAAAATCTTATACATTGTATTTCCATGAGTAATGTTTTAGTTATACATGTATGATTTTGAATGTAATCGTATACATTCCTGTTTGGTTTGCGTAGGCTATGATTTCAGAAAATGTTAGTCATCTTCAATAACGTTATCTTCTTGAAACATGTTTAACCATACTATTCTATGAGCTTTTACATTGAGGACACTACACAACAATCAAGCAGACTTTGCAAATAATGCTTTTCACAAGAGTAAGACACTTGAGTGAACAGGCGATTATATCAGCCATCTGTAGTGTTGTATATCTACACATACGCCAACAGCGGACTCTGCAGAGCTTCCCGTGCAGCCTGCTCCACCAGGCACCAATGCTTACAGCGGTCCGCAACGTTATCCCAGGGGTTCGCCGGGTCCAGGACCAACGGGCTGGAGGGAAACAACATTCAGGTATGAATTCGATTGGCGACTTTGATGTTATCACTATCACGCTATACCCAGGCACTCACCATAGCCGCTTTTGTACCATCTTAGTTTTTTCAGGCCATGGCTGGTGGTAGTATACATCACAGGAGCGCATGTAAATTCCTTGCAAAGACGAGACAATGCAATATTGACATAATGTTCTGAAGTATTAGCTTGTATGACATTAACTATATTGTTTATGCTGTTACATTAGATTAGATTAGTTTGGTTGTAGTAGTGCATAGTTCAACTTCACTGTATACACAGATTGCCATACATTGTACCTGTTACAATTGTCGCGCAATAAAGTTCTTCTTCTGTAAATGAACCATGAAGGTATACAAGCCGTAGGTGCAGACATAGCACACTTGTTATTGTCAATAGTCAAGTTGACTTGTAAAGAAAATAAACCAACCCTTCATGTGTTTCATTTTTTACTGCTACAGCCATGGAACTATTTTTAGTACTAGGATATGTACAACGTATAAATATCTGTACCTTCCTGTGGAAGACAACTTCTCGCGAACCACTGGAAACCTGTCGGAGTAGTACGTTTTCCACCATGCCTGGAGACTGCTGTAGTTTACCGCTGTCTGCATAACCATCTTAAAGGCCTGTCTCATGTTGAAGCTTGATGTTGAGCCCACTTTTGTTTCACACACGTAGATACAGATGAGCTCCCAAAGCCAGGAGGAACCAAGCTTCGTTTTGGAGCCACGCTCCCTCGTGAATCGCTCATCTTGTGCCTAAAATATAACATTAAAAGCAGTGTAGATCTAAGTCATTTGTCAATTATTGAACACTTCTTTGTAAAGAATCAAATTTTCAACTACCCATTACATAATGTTATCATTAGTTTTTTTCATCGAATCATAGCCGTTAACACCAATTGATGATATGAATGGAAGACTCGGTATCGCTTCTTATATATCAAGAGCAAAAAAATGTAATTCACTTGCTGTAAGCTTTTAGCATCAATCGTTTGCATACTAACGGTGACCACAACATGGGATTGGGCTCATAAATACATTTAATGGTCTAACAGATTTCTAGGAGGGCAAATCCATATTGTATGCTCCTTTATTTAATGAAGAATCATAGCTAACAAAGTACTGAAATGTAGTGGAACCTTTTTCCAGGACTTCACGAGTCGGATGAGGTTCTTAAGTCGAGCGGGACGATCTCGCACAAACTCGACCTGAAGCCCGACGAAGGACGCCGAGTACTTGTACGGGTCCTGGCCTCTCATGGACTGGTACACTTCATTGCGTAACACTGAGGTAAAAATGGTTGTTCATTATGTGTGTTTTGGTACTAAATTTAGTATATGTTTTGGTGGCGATGGTGGTGGCGATGGCACAAAATGTAGCAATAGTGTAGACTGGTATTTCACTATACTAAGTATCATAGTTTCATAACATCCTCATTTCAAAATGTATGAGTAAGTATTGTCATACAGAACGAGAATGCATCTTACTTGGGTTGCTGACTGCACCAAGATTGTCGTAAGCCGGCACGATGTCAACTTCCATTCGATGGTTTCCTCTCTCCAGCACCAATGTGGCAGCGTTTGGCTGTGCAATAACCCTGGCAACTCCATTCTCACGAGCCCAACTGGAGCTGTGTTTAGATTAAATACTGACTTACAACCAAGAAATTGGTAGCACAACAAAGTCGTATAGCCTGGCTAAATCACGCTCCTACTCCTAGCGGCCGGCTCGACATGTACAGTTACCAACCAAGTCATGCATCGAGAAATTGTGTAAACCTAGGCTAGCTAGAAAGTCTTTCTGACCTTGTACACTGGTATTAAGACTAAACGTTGTCAGAGTTTGCATCATGAAGTTGAGTATATTTCTATTCATTAGCAGCAATCAGTAGATTTTACAGTAGTAGCCAGTTAATTGCACAACGGATTAACGCACACTTCTGTTAACTGCACGGAATCCCCAAATCCCAAACTGTTGCGGTCCAGCCAGATAACTTCGCATTATTGCACCATTCGGATAATTGGACGAAATTCACTGGCAAATAGGCCGTGCAATTACACGGCTTCTGCTGTGTATTTAATTACCAAAGGGCGTATTATAGAGTAACATGAAGTCTACACATTGTTAGGACTTGTCACCATCCCAGCATTGCAAATGCAATGGTTACTTTTCCCATGCAATATGTGTGCCCTCACCGTTCCAGTGTTGTTGCAACGCGGTCAATAATACTGCTTTGCTGCCCGCGAAAGTCCGCCATACTGGAAATTCCGTTCAAGAAAAGCGTCACGTCCAGGTCAGACCTGTCCTTCAACGCCGTTCCCCTGCCATACGAACCTCCCTGGCAAGAAGAAAATACAGTCGCATCCGCAAGGTTACATTGGCAAAATTATATTGGACTCCAGCTTTTCTATTTTGTTCGACTGTCGTATCACGTTGCACAGGGTTGCTTTGAGTAAACATTGAAGTTTATTGACGATAGCTTGCTATGAAAGTGCATGGACAGATATAAAACAGAAGAGAATACAAGTACAAATGTTCAAGACGACTGCACAGATGTGGTGTGGTTGCTGGAATCACAACAAAGGGTTCCTGATACGCGACGTCAACACGTACGATTCTGGGATGACTGTGCGAAACTAAGTAGAGCTAGCTACTATATGCGGTCATAGTTTCGGTCCATAGTCTAAGATTACCACTGGTAGAGGCAAGTTGACCATTATGTATACACACTAAAGTGGTTGATAAACATGTTATCTATTGAATGAAACCTCGTGGCCGTACCTTTACCAGGCGGTTGACAGTGACGTTGTTGTACCTGACCTCAGTCTGCAGTGTCCGGTACAGGCCGTCTAGAACCTTGTTGTACCGCACTCTGTCAGACTCGGTCATCTGCAGTTCACTGTCGATGTGAGCGTTTAGGTCCCTCTCACTGGTGAGTTGCAGAAAGGAAGCTGAAACAAAATAAAACGTCTAAAGCATGTAGTGTCTTCCTGAGGACCATCTCCATGCTATTTTGGACCTTGAAAAGTTAGCATGTTAAACATGGGTCCTTCATCAGTTTTATTGATTGCATCCGACGGGAGAAATCTCGAAGGAGATGGTCCGAATTAGTGTCCAAATGGTCACCGGTGATCATGCTGATTGGAGACGGGGGTACTGTTTTTGCCCCCCCCCCCCCTCCTCATGTGGTAGTTGCAGGCAAGTAGTGTGTTATGGCATGGACAGATGATCAGCCATACCTGACCAATGGCTCATTATGGAGAGCCCAGGAAAAAAAAAACTGGTTGTTACAGTTATTTCCTTCCAGGTCAGTCAACTACGATAAGACCGTAGGTCCGTAGGCTGGCGTTACTAACAGTTTAATTTGCACGCGTGTCACCATTTGCTGAATCGTGAGGTTCATACATGTAGAAAATGATAAGAAATATGAATGTTTGGATGGATCTAGTAAAGGGTGAGGACCAACAGGTCTTGGGAGCAATTTTATTCCATGTCCGAAAGCCTCCGCGGCCTTAGCAGGTTCCACAAGTCGGGCTTTTTTCGCTTATAATGTGTTTTTATGATGATAACGTTATATGAGTTCTGATTGTACTCGTTTTCTCATGGGCTGTCTCCCCAGCGGCCCGACACAAAGAGCCTGCTGAAGTAGATAATATCTGAGGCATTTCTATGGTCTTCTTTATTCTACACCCCATTGGGGGTTTTCGGAAAAACCTGTCCAGTCCAGACAGGGAAATGGGGCGGAAAACCCTGTCCAGTCTGAAAAGAGGGTCTGCATAGGGGTTCCTGGCAATGCTTAAAACTATTACTAGTACTTCAGACAGCACTTACACTGATACACATATTTTAGATACTAGTAACTCATGTAGTTAAACTGTTCTGTATGTATTGTATAAACAAGATGCCATACACTGTATCCTCTACAGTTGTCGTGCAATAAAGTTCTTCTTCTTCATAACCATAGAATCGGCAGCATAATGAGTGACCCAAAGGTGCAATATGCCTGCACAGAAAGTCAGTTCTGTCAAATGCAAAGTACCCAATTAACACTTATCTGGTAGGACATGAGGGGGAGAGAATTACACCCATTGTCCATCAAACAATGGATAGTGAGTGTCCGTCAATTTCGGGTTGTTGAATAGTGGCAATACATTACAAAGACAGGCTTTGAAAGGTTTTCTTTAAATGATAAGTGTGCAGCACTCATTTTGAGAGCTGGTCTGTTTAAATCCTGGTTTAATAGAATGACTGTGAAAGGTTTCAATATCAACACGACTTTAGTACACAATGTTATAATATAACATATATTTTACAATGCACTACAATAAAGCAAATATGGCATTTTTCAAACCCTAGTACAAGTTCTGAGCTATATAGAACTATGTATCCTTCTAAAAATAATGTGTTTTATTTGTAAAATTATCCCATAAGGCTAATAGCATGTTCAGTCTCAAAGACTTAAAGAGTAGAACTTTTTTATATGATATGATGCACAGAAGTAACAATGATGGATGATTTTTGTTAAGTTATAATTTTTGTATGACATTGTGTCACACTTCATGTTATTTCTGTGCTTAGCCATATTAAACATTAAAAAAATGTTGTCGTATACTAGTACTTAGTAGCTTACAACGTATACCCCCATGCAGACCCTCTTTTCAGACTGGACAGGGTTTTCCGCATTCCGGACTGGACAGGTTTTTCCGAAAACCCAGACATGGGTACCTGTAAGATTAACAGACTATGTTTATAACGCATAAGTAAAAACATTTCTTATCCACGCTTCAGTGTTTCCTCCGGTAGAATACAGTCGTCTTTTGAAACATGTGAATGAATACTTCTTGGATCGGGCTATTTTTCGATCCGCACAATCACAGTCACTCTTTCGGAGTGGATACAACGCACAGCGCTAAGTGAAAAAAAGGGTCCAATGTCTACCAAGTACTCCATAATTTTTTCTCACCTCCTGAAAAATACGGCATGACTGCCTGGATCCGGAGTTTGCAGTTGGACAGTATTCTATGATAAAGCTCAGACTTCCTGATACGCGCTCAGAAGTGAGGTGTTTTCTTCTCCACCCCGTCTGCGCAAAGAAAGCAGAAGTGTTTGGAATTGAACGTTATATCAAGTTCTTATTAACAGGTGTACTGACTCTGGGGGTGGTGTGTAATGACACTAATTTTAACGTTTTGTAGAGCGTGCCATGTGAAGGCAGGGAGGAGGTGGACGATACGGCAAATCACATAGAAATTCACGAAGATTCATTTCTGGAGCTATCAAGCATTATATTTATCAGACAATGCACGTTTTATATTAGCTCAATTGAAGCTACCCCCTTTATGAAAGCAGGAGACGAGTCCACCTGTGAAACTAGCAGGAGATGACGTGTGTATTAGATCATAGTTTCGGAACACCTGAAGTGTGAGAGGTTGCCAGCCAATCGCAGCCTGCCAGCTCACCCACAGGTGAGGTCTTAGGTCACTAAGCTTTCAACTAGAAACGTAGGAATAGAATTTCTGACAAAAAAATATTTTTTATAATGGATATTAGATTATTTTTGTGAAAAATGAAGGATAAATATTTCTTAATCTGCTGTTCACTTGGCTGGGAATTTTCCCATAATTCACTAGCTAAGGTCAAACATTGAGTGAGCTGACCCAGGCTAAACGGGCGTATTTTGTGACGGAAGTGTTAACGTATAAATTTGCCAATGCTCTTCGGTGCACACTGTTAATCTATGTCTTAGCGGTATGTAGAAAATGGACTGTGACTCAGGTATGTCGATATTCTTTTTACTATAACGGACTATGAAACGAGTATGTGAAAACAGATGCAGGTAGCATGGTATCAATCATTGTTCCATGCAGGTAGTCGTCGTGATCTTCGCTTTATTCCACCTCACGATATTCCTATGCCGTCAGTTGAGGTACTGATGATATATCCCGAATAGGAATGGCTTCCTGGAATCCCCATCCTTCTGATGGTGCACGTGATACTGAAGATTTGGAAGAAAAGCTACGCCAAAGCGAGGAATTAAGAGAAGAAACGGCAAGAAAACTCGAGGAAGAGACTCAGCTGAAAGTCTTCTACCAAGGTCAAGTCAGCCAGTTGGAATCCAAACTTCAAGACCACGAGGAAAGGCTGTGTAGTCTGGAGAGAAAAATGGCCTCGCTACTGGAGAAGCCCCAACTTCAACCGGTGGTGAGCGAAACAGACAAGCTAGCGGGGCAGGATCAGAGCAAGTCCGGAGACTCCCAAGGGTTGGTCAATCGGGAAATAAAAGCTGGCGAAAGTGAGTTTACTTCACATGCTACACACACAAACACAGACACGGGCCCAGACACACAAACACACTCGCACACGCGCGCGCGCACACACACACACACACACACACACACACACACACACACACACACACACACACACACACACATACCATAGTCATTTGTAATCGATTGTAATGTTCTCAATGTCAGCTGTAAGTTTTCTCCAAAACATTAACTCATAACATTCTCCGGTGGGATTTACTCCCTATAGCATGTACCTTCGGCTTGGATCCTGCGACCATTCATGGCAAGTTAGAGACTCAGGAAGACAGTGATAAGGGGAATATTCTCATCAAATACAACGGAGACCAAGAGGTTGTCAACACCTTGGGTCGGTTTGTGGGGAAGTCCCACACTGCCCTGGGAGATGTACTGGTCAGTGGAGGGAGGATGTACTGGGAAGTGGACGTGCACAAATCCAACCACTACCGCATCGGTGAGCATAGTGTATTATATAGTCTCACAAGCATCATAGATATCCAAAGTTTTGTCATTCTTGTCTTCAAGCTTTGCAAAAACGTTTTTGCAGAATTGGGGTAGACGATAAACCAGGGTTGACCGAAAAACCACAGTAGGTCTGCACCTTCATAAGTAGACTGGCTTTGTGTTTGAATTCTAAGGTCACTTATATACATAGTTAATGTTACATACCGGTTTGGGTGTACAATGTAAGGGTAACTGATAGCTGCCTGCTTTTCGTTATGAAGGCGTGGCTACGAAGACCGTTAAGCGTGACAAGTGGATCGGTGACACCAAGAAGTCCTGGTGCATCAGGAACAACGACGGGGAGGTGTCCGCCCGACACAACTATGAGGACTGTGGTCTGCCGCTGGTCCGGAACCCGCCAGTGATCGGTGTTCTTCTCGACTACGACAACGCGAAGGTGATCTCATGTGTATCTTGGTCTTCTAATGTATCAGCGTCGGTCTTCTAACATGAAATAGTCATAAAATGTTGTTTGTTTATCATGAAATAACAGTTATACTAGTACAGTATACTATTTCTAATTTGCCATTCTACCTCGCTTCATGACTTAAAGCTACAGGTGATGTTTGCAAAAAGTACAACAAACAAAAGAAATACGCAGTTGATATAGAGATCCTCAAAGACATGTTCCCATAATATACATTATAATAACAGAGGTTTCTTTGTAAACAATTTTGTATTTCTGCATTTTGCAGAGAGAGGACAGAATCGGGAGCTATAATACGGCTGGATACCAGGCTAATGATTTTGTCCTTCTCAGGTCCACTTCTTCGATGCCGACAGTAGTAAACACCTACACACATACGAGGTTGACGTGAGCGAACCCGTTCGTCCGGCGTTCCAAGTAAACGAAGGCTATGTGGTAGTGGATACCGCAGTTTCTCTTGCTAAAATGGAGGAACTTCTAGCTGTCATGGACGCTGCTAGTAAGTCACCCTCTGTATACGTAGTGTTCAGCCTTTGGTACGTAACAGAATCATTCGGGGGAAAAGCGTAGGGAAAAGCCTCAAATCGATCTCAATACCCTACACCAATAAAATCGTAGGAAAGGCTTCTTTGTAAGTTGAAAGATGTATCGCTTTATCAACATATGTTGGGTGATTTTAACCAAATTTTTGTTGTACATCCACAGGCGACAGTATTCCTGACGTGAAACATGAGGCATCTTTGCGCAAGACTCGTAAGTTCATCTAAATTCTCATAGTCTACAACTATCTTTCCTTCCAATGTCTAATTTCAAAATACGAACAAAATATCCCCATCATTCTATAACCTCTTCTTGTACCCTCACACTACTAGGGTGACGACACAGTTGTCTACATATTTATTGAACATCCCTCAAAGGTACAACACGTTAACACCATGTCAAACAATACTATCAACGTAAAACCTTTCCTTTCCGTAGGTTTCTTCAATGACGCCAGACTGACAGACCTTTCCAAATCCCTCGGTAAAGAGTGGCGGCAGGTCGCCAGCTGCCTCGGTCTGGAAAAGGTTCAGCTAGACAAGGTGGAGATAAATTACCCACGTGACCACAACCGGCAGGTTCTAGAAGGCCTGTCTGCTTGGAGGCTTACTATGAAGGTACGATATGTATTTAACATATGTATTTGATTCACCTTAACGACTACGGAAGGTTGCGGAAAGGTCATATCATAGTTCCATTGGCCTTTACGACACCGTAAACACTGCTGAAATGTTTTTCCACCTTTAAGCCTTTTTCCATAGTTAAGTTAGTCTGCTTAAATATTCGTTTTCGTGCAGTGCAGATGCAGCACTGGCTTAAGATATATCTTCAAATTGACATGTATATTCAACAAGTTTGTTCTACCGTCGTCGTCACAAAAGTTAATTCCTGTGATTTTGATGTTTGCAAATATGCCTTCATGACTCGAGTACTCGCTTCCCTGACATTAGGACGATGATGCCATGTTGGAAGAGCTCACATCATGTCTGCGGAAAGGGGGCCGTTCCGACATGGCAGAGAAAATACAAGAGGAATACGAAAAATCTGAAAACCCTTCCTAGAGGACTGAGTTTGAATCTAATAAAATATTCACAATCATTTCTGTCCCCTTCTCTGTTCTTGTTTTTATCCATGTAATACATAAAAAACGAACGATTGAATCATTGACGTCGACAACCACACCCATTCTGAAAGGATGATGCCGTGTTGAACACAAGCTGAGAAATTTGGGCAATTTTTTGTGTGACCCACTCACGCAAGCAGGCCTGGTGCTCGTTCAATGAGTTTACAATGATAATGGGTTTTATATCACTGGACCGAAAATCACACACGCTTTCTATTGGTATATAATACATTGAAATTGATGCAGAAACAGCTGAAATATGACCTAGCAAAGCTAATATTCCAAACTTTTTGTGCCGAGTTTATATTTTTCGTCACCCATCTCTGTCTTTGTCTCTCTGTGCTATCCAGGTGTAATTATGCATGTCTAACAAAGTGTTTGAAGAAATACATGACAAACGGGCATGTTGCAACGCTGGGTGTAATGTCAATATTATGACTGGCTCAATTCACTCACAATTCTTATAGTTGGTCTCTGTAGAAAAATAAATATACGGGTAGGCAATGTCCAAACGAACCGGAAACTGTAATGTACAACAGTGGAGATTCTTGTGTAGATGCTAAAAGTAACGTACCTTCTAGTTGGTGACTTCCATTAATAAATAATCAACATACCATTTGTCAAAATCTGTATAAAGCAGGAATTCTAAAAGCTTTCAAGGGCTGAAATTTTAGACTCAATAGTGATCTCCCGGACCATACACGGTTACAAATAATAGATTGGTCCCATTCAGAGAATGACATGTGCCTTGGATCAACTGTGACTGGTAGATCACTCATGCAGATCAACCTATACATTAAAAGCGGCCTTTCACTATTTGTAGTCACGCAACATTTGTACTGTTTTGTGTGATGTTGTGTTTTGCTTGTATCCCACCGCCGACTCCAATTGATAAGACTTTAATTGGCTAGGCTGCAGGCGTTTGGGAATAGACCTCATTCGACATTAGTTCAACGTTTTCTCTCAAGACGAGATGGATTTATATCGTAAGCAAGATGCAGATGAACAGATAGAAGATGCGGTTTTCTCGGTGACAAAACTGCCCATTCTTGGCGAGAACAGCCAACTACAGAGGCGATTTCTTTCCCAAGTGAAAGATGGTGACAGTGCCGAGGTGGAAGAGATGCTAACCAAACATGTCCATGACGTGTCATTCACCATCGACTGCCTGGACCCATGTGGCCGTTCTGTTGTAGAACTGGCGACGATCCGGGGTAACCAGGAGATGGTGGAGACATTACTGAGGCATGGAGCGGACTTGGGAGACTCGCTACTGTACGCTGTGGACTTGGAGAAGGAAGACATCGTAACAACTCTGCTAAGTTACCCCCGGACAGAAGGTAGTGAATTCAGTACAGACAAGGTGTGTGCTTTTTTATTTATTCTCAGTCTTGCCCGGGGTATGGAGTTGATGATGAAAGGGACAACAATGCCATAGGTATTTAAGTATTCTCAGTGAGTCTACCAATAGTACATACAATGTGACGCAGATGTCGAATAAATGTTACAATTTCTGTTCGTTTACTTTAGATCATGTATTTTCTCTTTGTCCGTCCTAGTAGTGTAAGTTATGAAATAGCACCGGATTTGGGTTCTGGATTTGTTTGTCCTGTGTTGAGTAATTGTGACCGTAGTGAAGGCAAACTATGAGCACTTGGCAACCGCTGTTCAGTTTTTCACTGGAGGTTCAACAAAGAAAACACCTCCTCTTTTCGAGCTTTCCTACGCCTGTTCTGTATGAAAGAGATCAATTTACGAATTGCACAATCCCTTTTAAATAATTGACAACGCCCTGTAAGGCTATTAAACGTCACATTTCCACAAAGGGCCTGGCAGGGCAGTTTTGGGGAACGAAAGGTACGATATAAAAGACAACAAAAACACAAAAGTCAAAACGGACCAAAATAATTCAACAGCATGCCTTGTAGATATCTATTAGCATAAACGTATTTGGTCGGGCCCCGGGTAGGAAAGTGACGTAGGCCTAAGATACACTTCCCTGATTGATGATCGTAAAACGTTTGGTATTTTTAGTGCCTTCTACTGGTAGTGTGAAACCCTATCTCAATTCAAGCAGTACCGGTAAATGCACTGTTTAAATATCCATGCTTGCAGGGCACACCCAAAGAGTCACTCTTTTCCTCGCACGTCACACCACTCCTCCTAGCGGCGCATCGCAACAATTACAGCATCCTAAAGCTCCTCCTGTATCACCAGTGTCCTCTCCCCATCATTGGTGACGTCAGCGGTTCGACCGACCACAGAGCCATGCTTGACTACTACCGCGCCGTCACCAGCCCTTCTTACATCCTCCTCACCAGCCAAGATCCCTTCGAAACCGCCTTCAAGCTCAAGGAGGAACTGAACAACATCGTCTCTTGTCTTGAGACTGGAAAAAGGGAATTTCAAGAACTCTCTGCCCGTCTTGAGGAGTTTACTGCAGAGCTTATAAATTTCGCCAGGTGTCCCAAGGAGGTCATGACCGTTTTGAACGCTGGCGACAACATGGAGGACATCGCAGGATTGCGCATGCGTCAACTTCAAAAGGCTATTGAAGTAGGGCATAAGAAGGTAAGTCTAATATGATTGCATGATCTGACCAAACAGCGGTTGGCATTATGAGATCAATTTTGGATAGGGCAATCGACCAGACTATCATTCAATACTATGAGTGGGAAGGTATTTATACCATTGACGATATTAAGACAAAGTTTTGGTGCTTAATGCCCATTTTTTTTCCATTAATATGTACCCAGTGATGATGACAAACAGACGACGATAATAAGGCTTTGTTGTTTGAGTCTGGTTCAAATGTTTACTATTACACTTGTTTATCCTTTATAGTTCGTGGCGCACAACAAGTGTCAGGAGTTGTTGAATCTGCAGTTCTACCGACGTCATCACGGCGTCTTATACAGCACAACATGGAAGAAGATGCTAGCCTTTTGGGTATGGTGATTCTCATTGTTGTCTGAATTAACACTGATTCCTATTATAAAGACCCTGCAAACTGCGCTGCTTTGAAAATTCTTTGCCTACACGTTCTGCAGTTTTGTTGATTAGTGTTGTTTGCCACAGATATGCAAAGTCTTAACTCCGGTGCTGGCACTCGTATATATGGTCATCCCAAAGGCATATCTCGGAGAGGCCATCGCCTCGCCTGTTGTCAAGTTCAACATGAGGTCCTGGTCTTGGCTCCTTTTTTTGACGATCACGATACTACTCAACGGTGACCTGGAGTCGACTGAAGCCTACGTGCTAATAGGGACATATTATTGTTGGGTACTAGGTGAGAGATTACGATTTTGTTTCAAAATGATATATTGTAATATATGTGGTTGAATAACTTAATACAAGCCAGGTCTAGTCAGTTGTAAAACAACATTTTATATCTCACAACTTTTCCAACTATCACGTTTTCTGTCCTAAAATACTATTCAGGGCTAAATAAATGTGTTAAATAATCAAGTCTAAATAAATTCTAATTCACATTCACAAACATGCTTCTCATGTGCAGCTAATTCTATGGCTAATATTTTCAATGCCACACTATTCCACAAGTCTGCTTCTCCCATCGTAACTTTTCGTTACAGGAATGGTGTGGGAGAAGGTGAAGGAGATTTGGACCGCTTCAGTGGACGCCTGGAACAAGTGGGACATGCTGCTGCTCCTGTGTCACGTGACAGCTATGGGTTGCTTTACGGGCGGTATTGTCGCTATTCAAAAGGTAATTAACTGCAGATCAGTTGTTAGTTATCGGTTAAAAAAGTGATTCTAGTTACTAGAGTCTGTTCCAATATGGCGAGCCATCTGCTTCGTCTTTAAATTACCCCCTTTGCATCGTTCGGCACATTTGCTGCGTCTCACATCCCACCCTCTCGTTTCATCTTTGTGATTAGGACGTCAACCTCCTGTTTAATCCAGGAGAGTGGAACCCCTTCTTCATCGGCAGTTATTTTCTGGCGATAGCGGTCATCCTCAGCTTCGCCCGGTACATGAGCATGTTGATGTTTTCCGAGACTATTGGCCCGCTCCTGCTGTCCATGTACAAGATGGTTGTGGACATCTTCAGGTTCATCATTGTGTTTCTCATCATCATCGTCGGTTTTGCCACTGCCTTACAGCGCCTGTATAGTTCACCCAGACCGGACTCAGGTATATCAAACATTATTAGTATCCTAGAAATGATTTGTATTGGATAATAGATTGTAAATCATCGATGTAGACTATCAAGTTGCCACGAGCTGCTTAGGCCACATTGGTTTGATATTATTGATGGCATTCCATCTGGATATCCCAAAACTGTTTTAATGTGAGAGGGCGAAAATAAATCCAACAGGGGACTCTTTTAGAATATCTAACATGTCATAAATCTAGTAACGCAAATTAACCACAGAACATGGTGTAGCAAACATGCAACAAGTCTTTGAGTATTAAAGGACCTGGTAGGGTGATAGTGATCGAAGGAGGTAGATTACTAATATTCAGTTCTTGCCTTGCCTTTCTTCTCAGTGTTCATACCCCTACAAATGTCTGGAGTAATTTTGACAAACCCGCTAGCGGTGTTTCTCCGCATTAGAAATCAGTGGGACCATAGCAATTACTTCCATACCACGTACATCAAAATTTTAGTAAATTGTCACTGCCATTGAATCCATGACTAACTTACCAGACTGATACCGCTCTTTTACTGTTTCAGATTGTCTTAAGGAATTTTACCAAGCTCGCCGAGAGCAACATCAAGCTAACAACACCAATGTCAATTTCACTGCAGAAGACTTCTGTTACTATGGCGACTTCGCACAGTATGTGGTACTCATTTAGCTTAAGATTAATCTGCATGATACATAGAAAGGACTAATCTAATGGTAATGTGAGATGGTGTTCTAGAAACACTTGAATTACATGTCCTAAAATTAATTCCACATTTCGACATACTATGACTAACCATTCAATGGGGACTGTAATGTGTTGATTTATTTCAATGGATGTTCCAAAACAAAGGGATGATGCCAGGTGTTTGCACCTGATAACTACGAAAAGTCTATCAAACATAGAGATAAAGATGCAATGTCGGCACTCCGGAATGTCACGCAATATGTCTATATCAAATGGATTATACAAAGTCTGGTGTTCCTTGAATATAAAGAGGTATTTTCACGATAGGAGCAAATGAAATGTCGAGATCACATGAAGAGTTCACATGCATTTTCAACCCACCAACGTGGCCTCCATTTACATTACGTCACAGTCATGAGACTGCAAACACTCTATGACAAGCAACAGGTGTGTTTTTTCATACCTACACTGAAAGCATGTTTTAAAGTAATTCAAGCAAACAATTATGCAATATTTTCCCCCTAGTTTGCACAAATCCATTTTCTACTTATGCTGGACGCTGTACGGAAAGTTTGAGTTCACTGACCTGGACGTGACGGCACCAAACGCAGTCCAGTTTCCTGTAGTGTCCATCTGGCTGAGCAGAATCCTGTTCATCACCTACATCACAACCTCCATCATCATCATGCTCAATATACTCATTGCTATGATGAGTGATTCCTTCTCTAGTGTCTCGGTAAGTAGGTATAGTGTCTCTCTGGCCTTAATCTTAATGTATTAAGATGCCCGCGTAGGATTTAGAGACAGATAGTGAAGGAAATAAGCCTGTGCAAAACTTTCATATCTTAGACATAGAAACGAGGGAAACAAGTCTTTGAAACATGTCTCTTATTCATTAGGATACATACCTCAAAGACTACCATTGCATCGGGCTGATAGACTCAACTTGAAGCTTTACTATGCTAACTCAATTCATTGTTGTTGGTCTTCTTCAGTCCGACGCTGAGGTGGAGTGGCGCTTCGCCCGTTCCCGTGAGATGCTGAAATACATCCCCAAAGGCCGCACGCTGCCGCCTCCCTTCAACCTCATCCCCAGTCCCAAGTCGGGCTGGTACTTCCTGAAATGGCTCGTTCTGATTTGCCGCGGCCAAAAGCTTCAAGAGGTTAGCAGAAATAGGTTCCTGCGACTTGCATTATCAGACTAGCACGTTACTTAAGACATTTGATTGCTTGTTTATAACATCATGGAGAATAACTTCAGAAAAGGTAGGTTGTTTTGTTTCCCTCGCAGCTTATCGCTAATTTGGATACGTACAATTGTGAGATAACGGCAAAACAACATCAAAATGGAACATTTGCATTTGGTTATTTATTTTACTCGTTAAAATAATTCGATCTGTGTAATCTTCTTTTTTTATGTTTCTGTCAGAAGGACGAGATAGAGTTGAGGCAAGCCCACGGAAAGTACAAGGTAATGGTGATGTTCCTACTTTATCATCATAGTTTCTGTCGATTTCACGTTTGATTATGTTTGTACAAAATATTCCATCTCAGAGTGCAACTAAACAGCTATCATCGGTTCTTAGCATGATGTATTGCGTAAAGCTAGTTTTGTCATTCAGTTTTTTTTGTCATCTTTACCATATAATGTTCCACCAAACAGGTGACCGTCAAACGGCTGAAGGCACGATACCTGCTGGCGTACCGTCTTCATCGGGATCAGGCTGAAGGGTGACGCTTTAACAGTCAGCAGCAACCATGACATTGCGTTTATGCTAGCGTAATATACCTGCACTTGATGTTTTGAATGTAGACGGAAAGATCTTGTTAAGCATGCATGGGAATTAGATACTGGAATTGTTAGCTCTTATTTTGATGATGTCTTTATCCCAAAAGACAGTATTGTGGAGTCTTTCGTCAGCCATGCTCCAAATATATTTTTCTGTTGTCAGACACGTCAGTGTAAAGGATCTACCTGATTGGTGCACGTTTCTAAAATGGTCTACTGCACTATTGTCATGGCCGAAGATGTCAATGTACCCCCTTTGCCTTGCCTGGTTGTTTATCTGTCTATTTGTTTGTTTGTTTGTTTGTTTATTCATTAGACATTGCAACGTAACGACAGAGGTAGGCTTAAGGGTTTTTCACGTAAAATAAAAACGGAAACCAAATGCCGTGCAACCGAGTGTCAATTGTTCACTCGATACGAGCCTCATCACTTTTATTAACAGAAAACATCTGCTCTACAGTCATGAGAGACACACAATATAGGTAACACACCATAGTTGAGGCATCAAATATTCATTCAAAGAAGGAAACCTGTGACATGAGGAACACAGACGAATGGGCAGCTTACGTCGCATGACTACTGGCGGACGAGAATCACCTGTTTCCTTCAGTTCATTTCGCACACGTCTATATAGATAGTGTACGTTTAAAAGAGCACGTTGGACTTTAAATAGAGACCTAACGTTGACTGTGGTGGAATCAATTATTTAGAATTACGCCACCTGAATTATTGTCCTAATAATGGATAATTGGCCTAACGACGTGACACACCCATGCCCGGTATCAGTCGAACAAAGCCTCTCACAGCTACAGCATATAGCTAAAGTTTGTCCTCTAGACGAGATGGAGTCCTTCGGCAGCCAAGATGAAGAACAGGCGGAACATGAGATATTTTCGGAGGAAAGTCGCTCCTATCCGAAAGAGAAGAGTCCACTGCATAGACGGTTTCTTGCCTCGTAAAAATGGACACCTTGAGGAGGTGGAAGCGATGTTAAGAGACAACCTTGACGACTTGTCCTTCATCATCGACTGCCTGGACCCATGTGGCCGTTCTGCTGTAGAACTGGCGACGATCCGGGGTAACCAGGAGATGGTGGAGACATTACTGAGACATGGAGCGGACTTGGGAGACTCGCTACTGTACGCTGTGGACTTGGAGAAGGAAGACATCGTGACAGCCTTGCTGACTCATACCTGGCCAGTAAATGACACTAAGAAGGTGACTGTATTATTTTTACATTTACTTAGGATTCACCGCAAAACAAGGCTCATGGAGCCACTCAAGCGTTTTGGGTTACAATACTGTTTTGTGAAGAAAGATGTCTGTTTACCCTTGACTTAAACAGTTTCAGATTGTACCCCAAGGGGAAGCAAGTCCGTGGAAGCTTATTCCATAACGATGTAGTTCTAGGAAAGAAGCTCTCAGCTTGGAACTTCCTACGATTAGGAGGATTTGTGGAGGGGAAAGGATGCTTTGCTTCTGCAGTGGATTTAACGGATATTATATATACTACTTATCTTAACAGAAAACCTTATAGATGCGAACGATGAGATTAATACACATCGAGTGATCATTTAAATTCCTTATTGGATGTTGTAAAGTATCATATGGACGGGTTAGAGGTGGACACTACTAGACGGCGTTCGCGCTGCGCTCTCACTGCGAGCTAAAACGGATGTGTGAAACCTTCGATTTCATACTGGGTATATCATATTGTGTGGCGTAACTGGAAGAGCGTTGGACTCCGAACCTTCGATACTCGGCATGCCCTCATGTTGTGCCATTGGGAAACACCACTAGCTTTCCTGAAGGTGGAGTGACGCCCACCGGGCCTCGAACTAGGCTTATCAGTCAAACGTGTGCCAAAAAACATAAATGTATTTGGTGTGCCAATTTGCCACTAAGAATCGTGTTTTTTTATATCACACAAACAGTAAAAGTGTGACTGAACAGACAAAATGACACACAAAGCGTAAAAATATTCTTTTCTTTCAATACAAGTCGCTGAGCGATCCGTCAAAGTGTGGCAAAAGGGCCGTTCTAGTGGAAAGGGGGTATTACTAATTATGTGGATGGTTTGCTGTAGTGGTTCGGATCTGTCTACCTGCTATATGGCCTTAAGCTTGTGTTTAAGAACTGACATTCCCTTACTGACTAAATACGGGGGTTGGGGAAAGGGTTCCTCTATCGACTGTTCTTTTGGGATGACATGTACGTATCAAGCATAAACAATGTTGTGTTGGGACCAGCGACATTTTCCAGCTGTTTTCTCCCGGCCTCACCTAACTTGTACAAAAGGTGCTCGGGTCCTGTCTAGAAATGTTAAGTCCCAAACGAACCTGATAACCACAGCTACTAACAAACCATAGAATATTTTTCTGTCCATTACGAACATTGTTTCGCTGCATTACTTTATATTCAAATATTGGTGACGTGATTTATTCAAATCCAAGTTGATCTGCTGCAGTGGGTATTATCATTGTGACTCCTAGTGTTTTGGTGATAAGCTTATTATAGGCTGCCATGCACTCACCCGCCAAATCACTAGCCATAAGCCAATTTGGAAATCGGTCTAATTTACTTGTACAAATATATACGCTTGCAGGGCACACCCAGAGAATCGCTGTATCCTCCACATATCACACCTGTCCTCCTAGCGGCGCATCGCAACAACTACAGCATCCTAAAACTCCTCCTGGATCAGCAGTTCCCTCTCCCCAGCATTGGTGACGTCAGCGGTTCGACTGACCACAGAGCCAAGCTTGACTACTACCGCGCCGTCACCAGCCCTTCTTACATCCTCCTCACCAGCCAAGACCCCTTCGAAACCGCCTTCAAGATCAAGGAGGAACTGAACAACATCGTCTCTTGTCTTGAGACTGGAAGAAGGGAACTTCAAAAAATCTCTGTCCGTCTTGAGGAGTTCATTGCGGAGCTTATAAATTTCGCCAGGTGTCCCGAAGAAGTGGAGACCGTCTTGAATGGTGGGGACAATATGGAGGACATCGCAGGATTGCGCATGCGTCAACTTCAGAAAGCTATTGAAGTAGGATATAAGAAGGTAAGTGCAACATGATTTGATTATAATTTCCAATGCCTATCCAAGCATAACCTGATTTACGTTGGTACTTCCCCTAGTTCGTGGCGGATGACAAGTGTCAGGAGTTGCTGAATCTGCAGTTCTACCGGCGCCATACCTGGATGTTGCACAGCTCCAAATGGAAGAAGAATCTTGCCATTTTGGTATGATGGAGTTTTAATAAATACAAATGGTACCTTGCACATATTTACACCATATTCTTTGATGTAGTAAACCTCGTCAGACTCTTTAACTTGTTCGTTGTTGAGATGCGACTATGGCAATTGCTAAATCTCCAGCAATTTAGGCGTTCTGTTATGATGGATTTGAAATTATTGGTTTAACGCTGTATCTTTTTTGCTATTAATATCTTAAAGCATTCTAAGTCTTCATGCCATTGAGATGCTACACTGGTTGATTTTTTAACTGACCTTGCACCATGTTTTGTACTACCGCAGATGTTGGAAATCTTAACTCCGGTTTTGGCAGTCGTGTACCTAGTCATCCCAGAGACTGGTCTGGGACAGAGTATCGCCTCGCCCGTTGCTAAGTACAGCATGAAGGTCTGGTCGTGGGGCGTGTTCGTGGGCTTTATGAGATCAATTAGCGGTGCTGAGAGACTTTTGATTGGAACCTACTGGTGCTGGGTGCTCGGTAAGAAATCAGGTGTAACGAAGTATAAAATGTTGATGGCAGTTATCATGTCAACTTGATTTAATACGTATGTATCAATGGAACATGTTCAGTGTGTTCAACTCCAAACACACACTGTTTTCTAGTGCGCAATTTTTTTCTAGACGGTACTTTCGTCTTCAGGAGAATTAGTTTGCTGATAATTCTGGTGCTTTTCTAACAGGTATAACCTGGGAGAAGATGAAGGAGGTTTGGACTGCATCAGTGGACGCCTGGAACAAGTGGGACCTGCTGCTGCTCCTGTGTCACATGACAGCTACAGGCTGCTTTGTAGGCGGCATCTTTGCCATCACAAGGGTACGTAATGCTACATAGCTTTCAAAATTAATATTTCGTCTGTAATATACAAAATAAAAGTTGATGAAATTATTCTGAAAATCATTTGATCAGATCAAGGTCCTTGATCAGATGTTGGCCACTATCGTGGCGGATGTCACACAACAGGACATGCAGCAATACTCCATTTACCCTTAGGCCCTCCTCTTGTATTTCCCGATAAGGACCGCAGTCTTGCACTCAGTTCAGACGAGATGCACCCACACTTCATCGGTGTGTACCTGCTGGCGATAGCGGTCATCCTCAGCTTCGCCCGGTACATGAGCATGTTGATGTTCTCCGAGACTATCGGTCCGCTCCTGCTATCCATGTACAAGATGGTTGGGGACATCTTCAAGTTCCTCATCGTGTTTCTCATCATCATCGTCGGGTTTGGCACCGCTTTACAACGCCTGTATAGTTCACCCAGACCGGATTCAGGTGTGTTAAATCTATTTTGTCTCTCATAATGCATTTAACAGTATGTAAACATCATCGGAACATATTGATGATCTTTGTGCCAAAATCCAATGGCAGCAAGGAAAAGCAGGAAATATTGCAGATTTTAAAAAAATGGAGATATGGATAAAAAAGTAGGGTTCTGGGACAAAGGAACACGTCACTCAGTCGATACACCTTCAAATGTATCTGTCATGATCTAATTACAGTTTTTTTGGACTTTCAGAGTGCCTCTTGAAGTATTATCAAGCTGTCCAAGACCAAGCACAAGCCAACAACACCAACCTCAATTTTACCGCCTATGACTTCTGTGATTATGGGCAATTTGCACAGTATGTCTGATTTTCTTGATGATACATTGCATTTTCCTTTGTAGTGCTAGTATTGTTGGTTATGCCAATCATAATGCTTATAGCGCGTGCCACCCTTTTCTGCACAATGCAATTGACAGCTCATTAACGAGAAGGAAATATTAGAAGTACAATACAATGAAAAAAATAGAAATCATTAATTTTCCCATTCAGACTGCATCACTCCATATGGTACCTGTTTGGTACGCTGTACGGAAAGTTTGACTTTACCGACCTGGACGTGACGGCACCAAATGCGGTCCAGTTTCCTGTAGTGTCCATCTGGCTGAGCAGAATCCTGTTTATCACCTACATCACAATCTCCATTATCATCATGCTGAACATGCTCATCGCCATGTTGAGTGACTCCTTCTCTAGTGTCTCGGTAAGTGGGAAATCATGACTTATCAATAATCATAAATGGTGTCTGCATGCATACATAGTTATGAAGGAGGCACGCAAAACATGAGAATCTATTCTGTATAATATCAACCATGTTTGGAAACTACACTATCATGTCAACGCAGGTCCATATTGATGGTACATCGTAGCACCCAAATGAACTGACAAAAGTAGATGAAGAGCAAATTTTGAAATGATAATAAAAAATGTTTATGCTAAATTAGACATTTCATTGTTTTCATCATTCTGCAGTCCGACGCTGAGGTGGAGTGGCGCTTCGCCCGTTCCCGTGAGATGTTGAAATACATCCCCAAAGGCCGCACGCTGCCGCCTCCCTTCAACCTCATCCCCAGTCCCAAGTCGGGCTGGTACTTCCTGAAATGGCTTGTCTTGATTTACCGCGGCCAAAACCTTCAAGAGGTTAGCAGAAATAGGTTCCTACCTTTTCGTTATCAGAACATCACAACCTTTCCCAGAAAGCCCATCGCATCGTCAATTTAAAATACTTGACTGACTTGGAAGTTTAACAATATAGTGGAGAATAACTCAGAGGTAGTTCGTTTGTTTCCCTCGCTATCAACTACAGCTCATCCATGGTTTGTCTTTATCTATCATTGTGTCATTTAACAGTTTCAAAACTAAACAATTGCATTTTATCGTGTCTTTTACACGGTTAAAAGAATATCTTTTCTTTTTTTTCTGTTTCCATCAGAAGAACGAGATGGAATTAAAGCAGGCTGTCGAAAAGTACAAGGTAATGGAGATATTCATACTTCATCCTCTTAGATTCTGTTGACTTCAGGTCTGATCATGTTGGAATGAAATATTCCAACACAGAGGGCAAATAATGGTGCCCAAAATACAGGAAGCTTTGCAAGTGTTCGTCTGATTTGGAATCATGTAATTCCAAATGATCGGTGCAATGGCAGAGTGGGTAGTGTGTTTGCCTTGCATTCGATAGGTCGTGAGTTCGATCCCCGGACGGGTCATCCCACAGACTTTAAAAAAATGGTACATGCAGCTGTCTCTGTTTAGCACTCAGCACTAATGAGGAAGGGCATGGGAGTTAAACGCACATCACTACCAGCTGACTAGCACCCTGCTGCAGTGGCTGACACAAATGTGAGGCCCAGGGGCTACAGAAATGAAGATGGGCGCCACCCCTGTGCATTTGTTGCTGATGCAGGGGCAACTTTAACATTAGTTCCAAATATGGTATGATAGTAAAAGTAAACCGGAAGACATGCCCTTAGAGCTATCAGCAATTGCTTATCATGGTTTTTGCCTAAAGCTAATTTTCAGCTTCAGCTTCTTTGTCATCTTTACCATCAGATTTCCTCTCCACCAAACAGGTGACCGTCAAACGGCTGAAGGCACGATACCTGCTGGCGTACCGTCTTCATCGGGATCAGGCTGAAGGGTGAATTCAACAGTCAGCAGCGACTATGACACTGCGTTTATGCTAATGTCAGATACCTGCACTTGATGTTTTGAATGTGAGACAGGAAGATCTAGTTAAGCATGCATGGGAATCAGCAACTATTACAAGTAAGGTTTAGGGGAAGTGGTACGTGCTAATCTGTGGATTGTTTTGTCATCCGCGCTCCAAATATAAACTTCTGTTGTCAGACACGTCAGTGTAAAGGATTTACCTGGCAGAGCTAGCCTCCCTAGCAGGCTCTCTGGGCCTTTTCGTTTTTGGAGGGTGCGCATAAAACACTTTTTCTTTTTGTACTGGGTCGAAAGTATTGACACGCCAGCGGCACAAGCGACTCACACAAAAAGAAATGACCAGCAAAAGCGCCCCCTAAATACGAAAAAAAAAGCCAAGAGAGCCTGCTATGGAGACTATGACAGGGTCAAGTTACTAAATGGTCTAGTGCATTACTGTCATGTCCGGAGATGTCAATCAAATCAGTTTTCCTGTTTGTCTGTTTGCTTGTTAGACATAACCAAGTAACGACAGAGATAACGTAACGTTGCCCTTAAGAATTTTTCACGTCAATTAAAAACAAATGCTGTTCAACCGTATGCCATATATTTCATTAATTTCACGCGACACTTTTGTTAAAAGAGAACTTTTCACTCCAGTACTCATGAGAGAAACACAATAAATAACACACCATAGTTGACGTGTTAGTAGGCATCAAATATTCATTCAAAGCTTGGATATAAGCAGACTTGTGACATAACGAATACAGACGAATGAGCGATTACGGCTCATGGCCACCGGCGGATGATAATCACCGGATACTTGTTGCCCTCAGTTCATTTCTCACATGCATACATGTATATAGATAGTGTATGAAAGAGCACGTTGAGCTTTAAGGGCATTTGAGGTATAATTATAGAGACGTAATGTCGACTGGGGTGGACATAATCGTTTACAATTACGCCGCCGGAATCATTGTCTTAATAATGGATAATTGTTCTAATGACGGGAAAAACTCATACCAGGAATTCTAACGACGAACACACCCATCATCAAAGCGACGCCTTGCACCACAACAGCAAATAGCTAAAGTTTGTCCTCTAGACGAGATGGAATCCTACGCCAGCCAAGATGAAGAACAGGCGGAACATGACATATTTTCAGAGGAAAGTCGTTCCCTTCCGAAAGAGAAGAGTCCACTGCAGAGGCATTTCCTTTGCCTCGTTAAAGATGGTGTCCTTGAGGAGGTGGAAGCGATGTTAAGAGACAACCTTGATGACTTGTCCTTCACCATCAACTGCCTGGACCCATGTGGCCGTTCTGCTGTAGAACTGGCGACGATCCGGGGTAACCAGGAGATGGTGGAGACATTACTGAGACATGGAGCGGACTTGGGAGACTCGCTACTGTACGCTGTGGACTTGGAGAAGGAAGACATCGTCAAAATTTTGCTGAGTCATAAGTGGCCAACAAACAGCACTGAGAAGGTGACTTTATTTTTTACTATATAACAGTATTACTATATAAATGCTATAGAGATTATGAGATTAATGCACATTGATCGATCATTCAGATTCCTCATGGTAAGAACTGGTTTGTGGTAAACACTAATAACTGATTATACTGGTGGATTGTTGTATAGTGTCATGGTTCTGGCGCGTAAGGGAAAGACGATCGAATTTTTGGTCTAGCAGAAAAAAAAAGATGTTTTTGCGTGCCTTTTCATCGGAAGACCGAGGTACTGTAATTCTTGAACTGTAAGTCACCATTCAACCGCTAAAATTTTGTCAACGCAAAAATGTCATCACTTTTCTGCCCCCTCCCTCTTGACCAGAAACTACGATAAGTTCATACTCAGAGTGCTTTACTGTACTGTAATCACACTTTTCTTGACTACAACACGCACACAGCATGCTAGTGATTTACGCATTTACAAAGACGGCGCTGTTGTTCTTTAAGAAGGAAAACATTTATTTCACAAACGAAAATTGTGTCGTATGTTTTACAAATGCATCACGTTTGGTATTACGTACCTACAGCTCACAGACAAGGACGTGGTTAGCATTTGAACCTTTCTTATTTACACAACACAAGGGCAGTTGCTGTACTTATCTTATAAGGCATGTTTCTACGTACTGTAAAATTTTTAAACCATGGTCAACGGTGTGCAATCAAAAGACCGTGTATTGTGTCGGAAATAAATTCATGAGACTTACTCGGCCTCCCCAAATGTGTAAATCACATGAATTACCGTCCAAGATTTTATCGAAGTTTCTTATGATGGATACACATGTTATGCACAGTCAAGAGAGTGTTATAATTCGAGGACACAATTCGTACCTCTGAGACTACAAAAATTGCTGAAAATTGGTTAAACGGACCCTTCTCATGGCGTTCCTGATTCAACACTGGCACATGCGTGCAGCAAGGCAGTTGATGGCAAACAAACTGTTGGCGTGGTGGGATTCATTGCGGACAGGCTAAGGTATTCACACCTGTCAAACTTTCGATGACTTGTTTTGTGGTGAATCCTTCACTTAATTGGTTGGAATCCGGCCTAAATATTCCCAAGCTTCATTTGGTATGAATACCACTGAGAATGATGCGTGTTCATGAATATTAAGAAGAACAAGTAGGGGTATTTTGAAAGCCCTTCCTCATTGACTGTATCCGAGTTGACCAATCACGCCATCACCTAAACTTAATGTCGCGCGCCTATTGGCTGCCCCGTAATAATTCAAATAGCGATTACGCACACCTGACACGCTGAGAGGGTCAACGTTCTCTAGGTCATTTTACCATATATGGTGAAATGCTGGAACGCGGTGGACGTTGAAATAGTCATAGAACTCCGGCAAAATCCCAATAAATCTTTTCGATGTGATTTTGGGCCAAGTATGACAAAGGGGTCCTTTTAGAAAATATCTCATGCACTAGCATACCAAATTTAGGGTCTTTGGGACTTAATACTAGGACACGAGAGAAAAGGGTATTGGCCTACTTTACCCTTTTGCAAAATTTCAGATCATTCGGCCAAGGAACGACCGAGATTGCCCTTTAGAGTTTTTTCCCCGTCTAGAAATTAGCTTGCGAAAGGGTATGTCACTCCGTAAGGGGCGGTATAACCCCGTCGTGTGTAAGCACGTCGACCGACGATGATGATGATGACGAGATAGAAGAAAGAAGGAAAAAGCAGGAACATTACGAAAACAATATTTCACGCCATACCATACCTACGGTCGGATATTGGTGACATGATCATTGTGACTCCTAGCGGCTTGGTGATGAACATACCACAGGTTTTCATTTACTGAAAGAAAGGGACGGAATGCCTTAATCCGTCATATCAAGAATGTTAACGTTTTGACGTTAGAAATTCCTCCAATGATTGTAAAAGCCTCCAATTATTGAAAAAAGACTTATCCCATACTACAACTGTATTAGTTAGATAAGCCTTAAGTTAAGCTATAGAACTGTAGTTATGTAGATATCATACTTTGTACCTTACACAATTGTTGTGTAATAAAGTTATCATTATCAAACCAGTAGACATAGGTCAATTTGGAAACAAATATGCAATCGGTTTAATCAATCTGTACAAATTATGCGCTTGCAGGGCACACCCAAAGAGTCGCTCTTTTCCTCTCACGTCACACCAGTCCTCCTAGCGGCGCATCGCAACAACTACAGCATCCTAAAACTCCTCCTGGATCACCAGTGCCCTCTACCCCGCATTGGTGACGTCAGAGGTTCGACCAACCACAGAGTCATGCTTGACTACTACCGCGCCGTCACCAGCCCTTCTTTCATTCTCCTCACCAGCCAAGATCCCTTCGAAACCGCCTTCAAGCTCAAGGAGGAACTGAACAACATCGTCTCTTGTCTGGAGACTGGAAAAAGAAAATTTCAAGAACTCTCTGTCCGTCTTGAGGAGTTTATTGCAGAGCTTATTGATTTCGCCAGGTGTCCTGAGGAGGTCATGACCGTCTTGAACGGTGGGGACAACATGGAAGACATCGCAGGATTGCGCATGCGTCAACTTCGAAAGGCTATTGCTGTAGGATATAAGAAGGTACGTTCAATACGATTGCATGATGTGATTATAATTTCTAATATCTAACTAAGCATGGCCTTACTTACGTCTGTACTCCTTCCCCTAGTTCGTGGCGAACGACAAGTGCCAGGAGTTGCTGAATCTGCAGTTCTACCGGTACCATCCCTGGATCTTGCATAGTTCTAAGTTGAAGAAGAGTCTTGCCGTTTTGGTATGGTGCCTTTTTAATGACTTCAAATGGTACCTCGTTACACAAGGTATTCTTTGATGGTGTAATGAGTAGATCTCATCAGATCCTTTACCCCGTTCGTTGTTGAGACGCTAAGGCAATTATCAAACCTAAACTCCCACGCTTAAGGCCTTTGGGTATATGTGTATATGTGTGATGACTGATGGATTTCACACTAATGTTCGTGGTATCAATTTCCAAATCATTATGCTGTTGAGATGCTACCAGTTGTTTTTTTCCACTGACCTTGCACCACTTTCTGTACCACCACAGCTGTTGGAAATCTTAACCCCTGTTCTGGCAGTCCTGTATTTGGTCGTCCCAAAGACTCGTCTGGGGCAGAGCATCGCCTCACCCGTTGTTAAGTACAGCATGAAGGCCTGGTCCTGGTTCATATTCTTGCAATCCATGACATTAATAGGCGCTCTTGATCACCCGGTGCTCGTTTCGGTTTCGTTGGTAATCTACTGTTTCTGGGTGCTCGGTAAGAAATCAGGTGTAACGAAGTATAAAATCTTGATTTTAGTTACGATATTAAATTTTATACAACATTTCATACAACATGATTTTAATGGAAATAATGTTTGAAATTTGTTCAACTGCCTTTCTTTCTCCACAGTGTTGGTAACATTGCTACTTTTACCAAGAAAACACTGTTGTCTAATACGTAATTGTTTTTCGGACGTACCTTTAATAACGATTATTTTCCTGACATTTCTGGTACATTTTCTTACAGCTATGGTGTGGGAGAAGATAGAGGAGATTTGGACCGCTTCAGTGGACGCCTGGAACAAATGGGACCTGCTGCAGCTCCTGTGTCACGTGGCAGGTATGGGCTGCCTTGTAGGCGGCCTTGTAGTCCTCATACTGGTACGTAATGCTACATAGCTTTGAATATTTCTATTTCTGCTTCTGCAAAACGAAATCTGATGTGGTGATTCTAGAAATCATTTGATTAGATAGTACAAAGCTAAACTTTTTTCCAACACAAAGGTACACACGGGTCAAATTGTCAACGACCACTGTCGCCTTCTTCAGGATCAATACTGATGACCAATCACTTCAGAACGTATACTTGCGAGAGTTGCGGACACATGATCTTATTAACACGTGATCATCCGGATACGTGTCGTCAGTAATTAGTCAAACGTGCCAGGAAGTTTATAACGCCCACCGTCTCTGTTCATGTGATGGCTGAAGTGCCCTGATGTATACGGTATACCTCTTACAAAGTAGTCCGGAAGATCAAGTGTTTTTTTTTTATAAATCAGTCTTTTTATTGTTTATAAACAACATAATTATACAGAAAGAAAAATCATGGCAAGCATACAGAAAATAAAGGCACATGTGTAACAACAAAACTGAAACTCAAAATCCAAGAACAAAAGAGTATGATCATAAAATGCCGTGAGTACCCCTATCATTGTACAGGAAAATAATGGAAATTAACTAGATAGAACAATATATAATTTACCCCATTTCCCAATGTGTTTCTGGATCTTATTTTGTCTTTGAGCAATAATGAATTCTAATTTTTGAAAATAGGAAACAAATGAAATGAAACCAGATAAATCAACATGTTTTTTCCGGTACCTAAATATATAACATTTACCTAAGAGTATAATAAGATTTGACAAAACTGGGCATCGGTCGCTTAGATCACCAAGGACAGTATTGAAAGCATTCATATGTAAATTTGTATTTGTCAAGTTAAAATACCAATCCTCCACTTCAGCCCAGAAATTAGCTACAATTCTACAATTCCAAAATAAGTGTATAATTGTTTCCTCCTCTCCCTGACACAGACTACATAGAGGGGAGTCTATCAGGCCCCAGGTGTATAGTGTTTTATTTACTGTTAAGACTTTAAAAAGCGTCTTAAACTGAAACATCCTTGTATATGTATCAATTGAGAGCTTGTAAGGTAAGCTGTAAACTTGTCTCCATGGGATAGGAATGTTAAAAAGTTCCTCCCAAGACAGCTGTATTCTATACGACGGTTCACAAACCTTGTCATCGTTAATAAAGAAAAGGTACAAATGTTTATTGATGTGTTTTTTTCTAAGCCAAGTTGTGTCTCTACAAATGGGCATACAAACCTGTAAGATATAAGATGCTTTCTTTAATAACGATTTCCAGTGAGCTGGTATAGCAGAGATTAACTGATTGTATTGTAATTTTGTACACACATCCCCAAATTTAAGAATGAAATTTTCATAAGAAAGAAATTCATTTTCAAAATCTAATACATCATTAAGAAATCGAACTCCCCCCGTATCAAAAGCTGTGGAAAAGAATGGTTTTTGACCAATACATATATTCGAGTTCAAACAAAGAAGCTGTTGTTTGATCTCGTCCACACCCTCTGGGGGTCGGACTTGGAAGCGCAGCCAAGATTGTATGACCTGTCTAAAAAAAGAAGTTACCGGGGGATTCTTACCCATAAACTTATCAAAATCACGGACAGAATGTTGTGCAAAGGGGAACAAGGAAGTACGAAACAATGAACAAGACATGAATAGAATCTTGGAACAGAACCATTCTCTGTTTAACTGTAGCTTAGGAATCCAAGAGGCTTTTAAGGTGAGATCGACAGACCGCAAGTTTCTTAGCTTAAGTCCCCCCTGTTCATACGCACTGTAAATAGTCTTTCCACTAACTCGCTCCGGCCCACCTCCCCATAGAAATCGAAATATTTTCTTTTCATATTTAACAAAAAAATCAGGCGGTGGGGACGGAAGCGAGCTAAGTAAGTATATAAATTGTGATACAATAAGTGTGTTTATTAAAGTAACTTTACCCATAAGTGTTAAAGTCTTTGTCTTCCAAGGAAATAAAAGTTTATCGATCTTAGTGAATTTCCTATCAAAATTTATACTAATTATATCAGAAAGTTGTACAGGAATATGAATTCCCAAAAGGTCGATGGGGCCGTCTGTCCAATGAATTGGCAAAGGACAAGGGAGATAAAAATGTGTACCCTTTAGAGAACCTATACGTTTTATTTTATATTTATCGAAATTTGGAATTAAACCAGATAATAAAGAGAAATCTTCTAAGTCTTTAACTAATGAGTAGAGGGAACCAAGTTTCGGGGCCAAAGGGAAATTAGAATCATCGGCATATTGAGAAATTTTGGACTCCATACCATACGTAGTTAAGCCTTCTATTTCAATATTATTTCTTATCTTAATAGATAAAAGTTCTACTCCTAAAATAAACAAATAAGGCGAAAGAGGACAGCCTTGGCGAACTCCACGGGACAGGATGAAGGGGTGGGAAATATGTCCATAATTGATTACCTTACTATTAATGTCTTTATATAAAACTTTTATCCAATTAATCAATCCCGCACCAAAGCCAAAGTATTCGAGTGTTTTAAAAATGAAATCAAGTCTAATTGTGTCAAATGCTTTTTCAAAATCTGCAACAAAAATTAAACCAGGTAAGTCATTACGTTCATAATATTCTATAATTTCTAAAATCCGACGTATATTGTCACTAATGCACCTCCCTTGTAAGAAACCAGTCTGATCATGTGATATTAGATTTGGAATTATTTGTTTCATACGAAGGGCTATACATTTAGAAAGAATACGCGAATCACAGTTCAACAATGTTAAGGGGCGCCAGTTTTTAATCTGAGACGGGTCTTTATCCTGTCCCGTGGAGTCTTGCTTAAGTAAAAGAGTAATTAGACCGGATTTTGGGTGTCGGTTAAATGCCCCATCCGATAAGAAAAGTTAAAGGAGTCAAGCATGGGTTTCTTAAGATACTTAAAGAAAACTCTATAAAAATAAACAGGTAGGCAGTCTAATCCCGGTGCTTTTCCAGATGAAAATGAATGTATAGATTCTTTGAGTTCTTTTTCGGTTATTTCCCCTTCACATCTGTCTCGTTGATCGACAGATAAGGAGACATGGGGTGGGTCGGGAAAAAAAGATTTAAAAGTATCGCTCTCTAAAGACATCGGAGATTCTTTTAAAGAATAAAGGTCGGAAAAAAAACTTAACTTGTTCGATTAAGATATCTTGAGGGTCGGTTTTAACCGAACCCTCGGCCGTAACAAGTTTACTCATATTTTTCCGCACGTTTCCTCTATTTATCAAGTTCAAAAAGAGTTTTGTGCATTTTCCCCCTGTTCCAGTGTTAATAAGATCATGTGTCCGTAAGTCTCGCGAGTTTACGTTCTACTCATCACTCATCAGTATTGATCCTGAAGAAGGCGACAGTGGTCGTTGAAAATTTGGTCCGCATGTACTTTTGTGTTGGAAGAAAGTTTCGCTTAGTACTATATGATAATTACCAACACAGATAAGCTTCCATGATCCTTTGTTTAGATGTTGGTATCGTGGCGGGTGTCACACTCCATTTACCCCTCCTCTTGTTTTTCCGAATAAGGACCACGGCCTCGAGTTCCATCTCAGTGGCGACGAGTTGAACCCGGTCTTCTTCGGTGTGTACCTGCTGGCGATAGCGGTCATCGTCAGCTTCGCCCGGTACATGAGCATGTTGATGTTCTCCGAGACTATCGGTCCGCTCCTGCTGTCCATGTACAAGATGGTTGGGGACATCTTTAAGTTCATGATCGTGTTTGTCATCATCATCATAGGCTTTGGCACTGCTTTTCTGTTCCTGTATAGTGCACCGAGAGTGTTTTCAGGTATGTTAAAGCTATTTTGAACTATCTCTCGATATGCATTTAACAGTGTGCAAACGTCATTGGAACATAGTGATGTGCTATGTAAATGTGACTAAACACAAACATTAAGGATATATATATATATATATATATATATATATATATATATATATATATATATCCGAAAATTGTTCTCAACTCGAATTATTAGTTTATTTCCCGTATGTCTCATGATATCATTTTGTATGTCTCTTTTAACCCTTTAATCTGTAAGTCTATATAATATTGTATTTTTTATTGAATCTTTGGAAAAAAGGACAAATCAGAAGTCATCGAGTTAAACCATCAGATTGTCCAATCCGGCTACGCATGGCTTCTAGACCACGTACACAATATATCCGAGGATTGTCATTGATTGATGACATTGCCATTGAATAATTGAGTAAGTAGAGAAAGGCTTCCATACTTTTGTGAAACAGCTTTTCATGAACAAATAAATGTGACAAACCCCTCTGCTACCATGGGTTTTCTCTTTCAGATTGCCACGTGGAGTATTACCAAGCTGTCAGCCAAGCTAATAACACCAACGTCAATTTTACCTTTGAAGACTTCTGCCACGACTATGGCGACTTCACACAGTATGTGATGTTGTTTTAGTGAAAGATTTAGCTGCATGATACACAAAACTTGAAGGACTAATTTGAAGTGTCTCTAGAACACCATCTCACGTCTTCAATCGTATGCCCTAAAATTCGTTCCACATTTCGACATACTGTGACTAACCATTCATCAGTCGTATTTCATTACCTTCGCCGAGAAGGTTATATTTTCGGTTAAGGCCTCATGTTGTGTCCCTACATGTAGGTCAACAGCATATAACTCGAGAAGCTGTGTATGGATTTTAATGATATTTGGTATTTGAGTAGCGGTTGCGGAAAGGAAGATCGTGTTCGAAAATGGTTGGCGTAGCCTTTTGCCGTCAGGGCGGTAGCGGGCCGAATGTGTGCGTCCGATTTCTTGTGAACAGCATAACTCGAGAATCCTTGCATGGATCCTGATAATATTTGGTCGTTGGGTAGGGGTCAGGACAACGAAGGGCACGTTCGATAATAGGTCCCCTAGCGGCTCCCTAAGGTATTGCAGCAAAACTTTTAATTTTGACATCTCGTGTTCTGGATATGCTCTGGTCATGATTTTGGCCCTTGGGGCAAAGAGTAAGCGCTGTGAGTTTGGACCCCCTAGCGGCTTTTTGAACTGCAGGCACCAATTTCCTTTCAAACTTTGGACGAGAATAACTCGAGAACGTGTTGACGGATCATCATGATTTTTGGTATGTAGATAGAATGAGTAATGACGTACATAATTGTAATATTAATTATGCAAATCAACAGCTAATTTGCAAAATTAATGAGGAAAGTTCATAAATCCATGCCAATAGCATATAACTCGAGAAGCTGTGTATGGATTTTCATGATATTTGGTATTTGAATAGAGGTTGCGGAAAGGACGGTCGAGTTCGAAAATGGTTGGCGTAGCATTTTCTTCAAGACTGTAGCGGGCCGAGTGTGTGCGTCCGTTTGTTTGTGGAATGCATAACTCAAGAAGCCTTGAATGGATTCTGATAATATTTGATATGTTGGTATGGGTCAGGAAAGCGAAGGTCAAGCTCGATAATGGGCCCCCTAGCGGCCCCCTAAGGTACTGCAGCAAAACATCAACTTTTGACATCTCGTGTTCTGAACATGCTGTGGTCGTGATTTTTGAGAAGTAGATAGCCTAAGTGATGACTAATTTAGTGTAATACTAATTATGCAAATCAACAGTTAATTTGCAAAATTAATGAGGAAAGTTCATAAATCCACTGAATTCCATGATAGAACTTTCAAACTTGTCACATATGTAGCTGAGAAAGAGAATGCCCAACCCATATTAATTATGCAAATGACGACCTCATTTACATGATTAATGAGAAAACATGAACATGATGATTTTGGCATGTAGATAGCCTAAGTGAAGACTTACATAGTGGATGGTTATTATGCAAATTAACAGCAAATTTACAAATCCACTGCATTCCATAATAGGACTTGTCACACATGTAACTGAGAAAAAGAAGTTTATGTTTTTGATAGCGTTTGTGGGGAACACATGTCCATGCAGTCGTTTGCTATTGGGGTAGGTACTCTTAAGTAATACATGAATAAGACCTCAAAGTCTTGAATAAAGGCATGATTATTTGGCGAAGGGATGTGTTCGTGGAACTCTAGTTCTGGAATACGTTTTTTTTGTACAATGGATGTTCTGAAACAAACACGCAACACGCAAACATGGCGTCCGTTTCACGTGGCTGCAAGTGCGTCTTTTTATATCTACACTGTCAGCATGTTTTCAAGAAAAGAACTATCGTAAAAATATGATGAAACAAAAGTGTACAATCCCTTCGTCCTAGATGGGACAAATCAATGTTATACTTGTTCATGACGCTGTACGGAAAGTTTGAGTTCACTGACTTGGATGGGACGGCACCAAACGAAGTCCAGTTTCCTGTATTGTTCATCTGGCTGAGCAGAATCCTGTTTATCATCTACATCACAACCTCCATCATCATCCTGCTGAACATGCTCATCGCCATGTTGAGTAACTCCTTCTCTAGTGTCTCGGTAAGTGGAGAATCATGACTAAATATTAATCATTGTCTGGATGTAGTTATGAAGCAGGCACGCGAAACATGAGAAACTGAACTGTAACGTTATATATAATATCAACCATGTTTGAAAACTACTCTGTCATGTCAACGCAGTTCTTCGTCCTTATTGATGGTACATATATGTGCACACTGTCGTCGTATCAAACAATTGAATTGACAAAAAGTAAAAGAAGAAAACATTTTGAAATAATAATAAAAAATGTTTATGCTAAATTAGACATTTCATTGTTTTCATCATTCTGCAGTCTAACGTCGAGGTGGAGTGGCGCTTCGCCCGTTCCCGTGAGATGTTGAAATACATCCCCAAAGGCCGCACGCTGCCGCCTCCCTTCAACCTCATCCCCAGTCCCAAGTCGGGCTGGTACTTCCTGAAATGGCTCGTTCTGATTTGCCGCGGCCAAAAGCTTCAAAAGGTTAGCAGAAATAGGTTCCTACATTTGCGTTACCAGCACATTAAAAATTTTTCAAGAAACTCTATCGCATCGTCACTTCAAAACATTTGACTGACTTGGAATCGATAAGTTAAACAATATGGTGGAGAATACCTCAGAGGTACATCGTTCTGTTTCCCTCGCTAAATTAACTAAAGCTCATCCCTGGTTTGGATTTATGTATAGATGTGAATGAAAGAAAACAGTCAAAACTGAACCATTGCAGTTTTTCATCTCCTTTACACATTTAGAATAATTCGATATCTTTTCTTCCCTTTTCTGTTTCCGACAGAAGAACGAGAAGGAGTTCAAGCATGCTGTCACAAAGTATAAGGTAATTGAAATATTCATGCTTTATCATCTAAGCTTCTGTTGACTTCACGTTAGAACAAATGTTTGATCTCAGAGCCAGAGGGCACAATGTTGCCCCTCAAAAATATAAGACAGCACACTTTTAAGTGTTCTCCTAATTTTGAATCCAAACATGTGATTCCAAACATGATAAGCTAGTAAGGCCATGTTTATTTGATTATCCAGATGGCAACCTTTACGTAAACCCGAAAACTGATGCGAGCACGAGCGTGCACGTGGGAATAAAAAGAAGTTTGCCCACTCAAAAAGTGAACCATGACATAACACAGAATATGGCATGCCAAACAATTTTTTTTAAAATTTCTATTCATTCTTCTTTGACCTTGGATTTGACCGTGACATTCTATGACGTTGGTGCACGACATTTTGCAGTTGATGTGCACGAATGGTTTCTTGGGAAAAGGCCGAAAATTGATGCGCGCACGGATATCATCCATATTATACCAAATTAGTGTGACCTAAAGTATTCCGAAATACATTGAGAAGAAACAGCTGTCAGCAATTGCTTTCATGGTGTATTTTGCGTAAGGCTAGATTTATCATTCAGTGTCTTATATTATGTCGTCTTTATCATCAAAGTGTCTTTCTCCTGTTCCACCAAACAGGTGACCGTCAAACGGCTGAAGGCACGATACCTGCTGGCGTACCGTCTTCATCGGGATCAGGCTGAAGGGTGACGCTTTAACAGTCAGCAGCGACTATGACACGGCGTTTATGATAAGGATACAACATGTACCTACACTTGATGTTTTGAATGTAGACCAAAATATTACTGAAATTAATGATGACAGGTTTAGAGGAGGTTTAGGGGAAGTGGGCACATACTTACCTGTTGTGGATTATTTCGTCTCCCGCGCTCAATTACAAATTCTGTCAGACACGTAAGTGTAAATGATTTACCTGGCAGGATTAGCCTCCATAGCAGGCTCTCTGGGCCCTTTTGCGCAAAATACACATTTACTGGCTGTGTCTTTTTGTACTGGGTCAATAGTGTTGACGAGTCGGCGGCACAAGCCGACAAAAGGAAATGGCCAGCAAAAGTGTATCATGCGCCTCCAAATACGGAAAAATTCCAAAGAGCCTGTTATGGAGGCTATGGCAGGGCCATGTTACTAAAATGGTCCAGTGTATTACTGTCATGTCCGGAGATGCCAATCAAATCAGTTTTCCTTGCTTGCTTGTTTGTTTGTTTGCGCACTTCTTATACATATCCACGCCACGACAGAGATAACGTTAGGCTTAAAAATGTTTCACATCAAATAAAAACAAATGCTGTTCAACCGTGTGTCATTTGTTCACTCATTTTAGGTGTCATCCCTTTTGTTAACAGAAAACACCTGCTGTGCACTCGAGTACTCATGAGAGAAACACAATAGATAACACACCATAGTTGACGTGTTAGTAGGCATCAAATATTCATTCAAAGCTTGGGTATAAGGAGACCCGTACGCGTGTCATGGGGAATACAGACAAATGACCGGCTTACGGCTTACGGCTCATGGCGACCGGCGGATGATAATTACCTGGTTGTTGTCCTCATCAGTTCATTTCTCACATGCCTATATATTAGTAGTGGTGTATGAAAGAGCACGTTGAGCTTTAAGGGCATTTAAGATATAATTAGAGATACATAACGTCGACTGGAGTGGAAGTAATTGTTTACAATTACGCCACCTGAACCATTGTCCTAATAATGGATAATTTTCATAATGACGGGACACACCCATGCCAATCAGCCAAACACACACCAGAGCCATCATCCAAACGACGCCTCACACGACAGCAGCAAACAGCTAAAGTTTGTCCTCTAGTCGAGATGGAATCCTACGCCAGCCAAGATGAAGAACAGGCGGACCATGACATATTTTCAGAGGAAAGTCGTTCCTTTCCGAAAAAGAAGAGTCCACTGCATAGACGGTTCCTTTGCCTCGTTAAAGATGGTGTCCTTGAGGAGGTGGAAGCGATGTTAAGAGACAACCTTGATGACTTGTCCTTCACCATCGACTGCCTGGACCCGTGTGGCCGTTCTGCTGTAGAACTGGCGACGATCCGGGGTAACCAGGAGATGGTGGAGACATTACTGAGACATGGAGCGGACTTGGGAGACTCGCTACTGTACGCTGTGGACTTGGAGAAGGAAGACATCGTCACCACTTTGCTGACTCATACCTGGCTAGAAGGTAGTCAAAACGGCACTAAGAAGGTGACTGAAATTTAACTACTTGTCTTCACAGCATATCATATAAATGAGAACAATGAGATTTATGTACCATGAGCGATCATTAAAACTTCCTCATTCAATATTGTAACGCATGGTGAGAACAGGCTAGGGGTGAGCAATACGTATGTGGATGCTTTGCCGTGTAGTGCTATGATTCTGTCTCCTTGTTAATGTTATGGCATTCCTGTGTTGAACTGAAATCAGGCAGTCCCATACTAACTACATACGAGGATCAGGAAAGAGTTCCTCTATCGACAGTTCTTTTGGGATGGCATATACTCACACATAAACAATGTTGTATTAGAACCAGTGACATTTTTCAGGTCGAAATGTTTTCGAATGCCCTCAATGCACTTGGACAAAAGACGGTCTCGTTCTGTCCCAATGAATGTTTAATAAGTCCTAACGATAAATACAGGGTCTGGTGTTGGGGTGGGTCATTTATCCAAACCATCCTAGCCTGACAATCACAGCTACTGCCAAACAATAGGATATTTCTGTATCCCTTAAGAATACTGTAAATGCAGAAATGTTCGCGGTGGGTTAATGTTCGCGGTTTTCGCGGCGGCCGCTTCACCGCGAATTTAAAACCACCGCGAATATTTTTCCATAACAGTAAGAGACTACAGTGCATGGTGCTACCGCGAAATTAAAACCACCGCGAAAAGTCCATTTTCCCGCTACCGCGAAATTAAATCCCCGCGAACTTAACTGCATTTACAGTATTGTTTTGCCGCCTGATTATTTACTCTATAGTAGACTATTGGTGACATTATCACTGTGACTCGCTGTAGGCTGCCATACACTCACAAAATGGTCTGGATCTGAGTACCTTAATCCGTCATCTGAGTCCACTAGCCATAGGTTAGTTTGGAAGCATCTAATCAGTACCGGTATATTTACATGTACAAATTAAACGCTTGCAGGGAACACCCAAAGAATCGCTGTATTCTCCACACGTCACACCGGTCCTCCTAGCGGCGCATCGCAACAACTACAGCATCCTAAAACTCCTCCTGGATCACCAGTTCCCTCTCCCCAGCATTGGTGACGTCAGCGGTTCGACCGACCACAGAGCCAAGCTTGACTTCTACCGCGCCGTCACCAGCCCTTCTTACATCCTCCTCACCAGCCAAGATCCCTTCGAAACCGCTTTCAACGCTAAGGAGGAACTGAACAACACCGTCTCTTGTCTCGAGACTGGAAAAAGAGAATTCCAAGAACTCTCTGCCCGTCTTGAGGAGTTCATTGCAGAGCTTATTGATTTCGCCAGGTGTCCTGATGAGGTCATGGTCGTTTTGAACGATGGCGACAACATGGAGGACATCGCAGGATTGCGCATGCGTCAACTTCAGAGAGCCATTGAAGTAGGATATAAGAAGGTGTGTCCAATATTACTGTATGGTCTGATTGTATTTTCCAATTCATATGTGAGCATGACCCGCGCGCGATTTACATTTGTATTCCTTCCACTAGTTCGTGGCGAATGGCAAGTGCCAGGAGTTGCTGAATCTGCAGTTCTACCGGTACCATCCCTGGATCTTGCACAGTAGTTCCGTGTTGAAGAAGAGTCTTGCCGTTTTGGTATGATGGCTTTTTCATGACTTTAATTGATACCTCATTGGTCTTTGCACGGTATTCTTTAAATTGTTTTTACTTATTTTAGCAAGTTTTGTCAGATTCCTCACCTTGTTCCTTGCTGAGATGCTACGGCAATTACTAAACCCAATCTCCAACAATTTTGGGCAGTTAGTTATACTGGATTTGGTCTCACACAAATTTTCAGGCTTTATCTGTCGATCAATGTCTTACAGTGCACATTCCAAACCATCATGCTGTTGAGATGCTACTGGTTGATTTTTTTCCACTGACCTTGCAGCATTTCTGTCCTACCGCAGCTGTTGGAAATCTTAACTCCTGTTCTGGCAGTCCTGTATTTGGTCGTCCCAAAGACTCGTCTGGGGCAGAGCATCGCCTCACCTGTTGTTAAGTACAGCATGAAGGCCTGGTCCTGGTTCATATTCTTGCAATTCATGATATTACTTAGCGGTGACACCGGATCCTTTGATGCTTTGATGGGAACCTACTGGTGCTGGGTGCTCGGTAAGAGACCAGGTGTAACGAAGTGCAAATTGTTGATGTTGATTATCATATCAGATTTGATATGCATATATCAATGGAAATCATGTGATTTGAAATGTGTTCAATTCCCTCTCTTTCTTCACATCGTCGTTAAGCTCCTTTTTATAACACTGTTTTCTAGTGCGTAATTATTCTTCCGGACGTAATATTTGTCTTCATAAGAAGTATTGTCCTGATGTTTTCGACACATTTTCTGATAGGTATGGTGTGGGAGAAGATGAAGGAGATTTGGACAGCTTCAGTGGACGCCTGGAACAAGTGGGACCTGCTGCTGCTTCTGTGTCACGTGACAGCTACAGGCTGCTTTGTAGGCGGCATCTTTGCCATCACAAGGGTACGTAATGCTACATGGATTTTGGATCTATATTTTTGCTTCTGCAGAGCAAAGCTGATGAGATGATTCTGAAAATCATTTGATCAGATGTTGGTATCGCGTGTCGGATTTCACACAACAGACCATGCAGCAATACTCCATATACCCCTCCTCTTGTTTTTCCGGATAAGGACCCCAGCCTTGCCCTCAGTGCAGACGAGTTGAACCCGTTCTTCATCGGTGTGTACCTGTTGGCGATAGCGGTCATCCTCAGCTTCGCCCGGTACATGAGCATGTTGATGTTCTCCGAGACTATTGGCCCGCTCCTGCTGTCCATGTACAAGATGGTTGGGGACATCTTCAAGTTCCTCATCGTGTTTCTCATCATCATCGTCGGTTTTGCCACTGCTTTACAACGCCTGTATAGTTCACCCAGACCGGATTCAGGTGTGTTAAATCTATTTTGTCTCTCATTATGCATTTAACAGTGTGCAAACGTCATCGGAACATACTGATGATCTTTGCGCCAAAATCCAATGACAGCAAGGGAAATCAGAAAATATTGCAGATTTCCAAATTAGATGTAGGAATACATCACTCAATTGATACACCTACAATTACATCTGTCATTATCTAATTACAGTTTTTGTACTTTCAGAATGCCTCTTGAAGTATTTTCAAGCTACACAAGAAGCCAACAACACCAACTTCAATTTTACCGCCTATGACTTCTGTGATTATGGGCAATTTGCACAGTATGTCTGATTACTTGACGATACATTGCATTTTACTTTGTAGTACTAGCATTATATCGTTGGTTATGACAATCATATTGCTTAACGCGCGTCACCTTTTTCTGTATATCAAACTAACAGCTCGATAGCGATAAGAAAATATTAGAAAAACAAGATGTAACAAATAGAAATAATTTCTCTTTCAGACTGCATCACTCCATATGGTACCTGTTTGGGACACTGTACGGAAAGTTTGACTTCACCGACCTGGACGTGGCGGCACCAAACGCGGTCCAGTTTCCTGTAGTATCCATCTGGCTGAGCAGAATCCTGTTCATCACCTACATCACAATCTCCATTATCATCATGCTGAACATGCTCATCGCCATGTTGAGTGACTCCTTCTCTAGTGTCTCGGTAAGTGAGGAATCATTGTATGTAAAAGTTGTTATGTAGTTATGGAGCAGGCACGCAAAAAATGAAACTGAACTGTATAATATTAACCATGTTTGGAAACTACACTATGAAGTATCATGTCAACGCAGTTCTTCGTACATATTAATGGTACATTATGTGTGCACACTGTCGTCGTATCACACAATTGAACTGACAAAGGTAGACGAAGAACAAATATTGAAACAATAAAAAATATAAATAAAAAATGTGAGACATTTCCTTGTTTTCATTATTCTTCAGTCCGACGCTGAGGTGGAGTGGCGCTTCGCCCGTTCCCGTGAGATGTTGAAATACATCCCCAAAGGCCGCACGCTGCCGCCTCCCTTCAACCTCATCCCCAGTCCCAAGTCGGGCTGGTACTTCCTGAAATGGCTCGTTCTGATTTGCCGCGGCCAAAAAACTCAAAAGGTAACCAATATAAATTTGATGCTGCATTTTAAATGATTTTCACACAAACGCACACACACACACACACACACACACACACACACACACACACACACACACACACACACACACACACACACACTAAGACCCCACCACCACCACCACCAAACACACCCAGCTGCATAATATATGTGTTCATTCATAATATTGTTCCTCGTAGGAAAACGAAATCGCCTTGAAGCTGGCAAAGGAGAAGTATAAGGTGATTACTTCTATATTTCTTCAAGTTGTATTCCTGATCAATTCCCAACTATTATTATTTCTTGTGTTTGTTTAATCTAATCAGTTTCAACCAGTAGCTGCCACTAACGCATGGCTTCTTAGCTTTGATGATACAGCAGTTTGTCATATCACCGACGATACAATCTTTTGTAAATACAGATGACCATCAAAATGCTCAGCACACGATACCTGCTGGCGTACAGTCTTCGTCGGGATCAAACTGTGAAGAATTGAGCATCTGCCCTGGATCATTTGCAGGTCCTGGTATTCTTATAAAGACGTTTGTTTCTTATGAAATGTAGGAATATTAAAAGGCATATATTTTAGCAATGTGCATGCTTGTATGTCATGTGAATATTATCATTTCATGTTCACAATCGCTAGGACCTAAGTAGACAAAAAATAAATGGTAACGAGAGCAGACAAGCTACCTGAAGTGATGTAATTATCAGACATGATAAGTACTTCCAACGTAACGTTGTAAGCAGATGTGTATTTTAAATGTTAGGTGATACTACAGACAGCCTTTAGGAAGACAGAATGGCATGGCAACACTTGACCAGACCTTAAAGGAGAAAACGTGCGAGTGTCACTGAAATACTTGGACGCTGGTGGTATCATATGAAATAATATCATAATAATATGTTTCAATTGTAATATAATCGACAGCACAAATAACTGCAAATGCCGATGTCTGCCTTAGTTATCTTTGATATTCACTGAATATTTGAGGTTTCTTGTGAACTAAAGTGGCATTTTAATGCATGTGCAACGTTTAACTTGTAATTGAAATGAAATTCCGCCGCAAGGCTGGCAGGATTTACGTGAATAAACATTATTCATTCATTCGTAGAACGACAAAATAAATTCTATGAGACATGATCAAGACAAAGGTAATATGAGCCTTAAAGGTGAACAAAAGAATGGCTCATTCTCGCCACCATATCCCTAGTCTGGACCTTCAAAGTGTTTTGGTACTTGTTCTGAAATGGGGACATCTGAGGCAGCCGACACGGAGGCGTGAGACGTCGCGGACACAGGCCTGGTCCCTCCCTCCGTGATCTTCCAGGCGAACAGCGTGCCCCACACCATCAAGATCAGCATGCCGGTTATCTGTAGGCCGGGCAGTAGTAGCCACAGGTTAACCGATGGTTTCTCCGCTCCCCCTGCCCTTGTTTCCGCCTGGAGAGCCGCGCCCTGTGGAGTGGGTGTCTCCCCGCTCTGTCTGGCGGGCAGCCCGTCGGTGACGTAGGTGAACAGGTCTCCGGTGGTGCCGACAGCATCCGATGTGCTGACCTCTGTTGTGAGACTGTTGCCCGTGCTTTCTCCGCCATTTTGACGAATTACCATTTCTGAAAACACACCAAATCACGGTTAAGTCTATACCCTCGTTTAAAGTGCATGCAATTGACTGCCTATTGTGAGCTAACAAAACAAAGATTTTACAGCACCCCCTAATTAATGGCTATAGCTTACCTGATTGGCAGATGTAGCGAAGTGGATGGGAGCAGGTAAACCGTTTCCATCCCTGGTTGTTCATGATCCTCGCAGCCACGCAGTCCTTTCCGTCCTCGGCGTTAGGGCGAGGGGCCTGACCGTTTATCCATCGCCTGAACGTTCCCAAAGGGGAGCCGTCCGAGAAACGGAAGGGCCGGTCCGCTGTTCCCGAACCGTTCCTTCTCAGCCCGATCCACAAGAATCCAGGCGGGATTTTTTTTGACTAAAAATGGTACTGAATTAGAATATAGTTTACTGTCGTTTTCTAGCTATAGTTACACTTTTTGCTAACTATAGTAACACTTTTTCCAAGCTATAATAACACTTTTGAAAAGCACGAGAAGTACTTCGGGAGCGATCCATGTTATGGTGTAGATTATCGAACACATCCATGTTGAAAAAAATCTAGATATTCAAGAATATATACAACACAATCCCAGCAGCCTATATCCACATTCTCTCAGTATCCATTCGTCTATCCATCCATCCATTCATTCATTCTAGTATTGAGTGGTAAGACTATCGTGAACGACTTCAAGTCTACAAATTTCTGATGAAGAAAGAGAAAAGTGGGGCGTGAGCGTGTCAGATGGTTCTAGGAAGGTGGAAGACTCAAGGGAAGACCTTAGGGTTACGTTGGCGTCCTTTGCAGCGTTTTGGTGGTGGGCGCCCACGGTTGCGCACCTTTTTCCCAGCCTTACCAAAGGCGACGCCTAGCGGAAATCGGCAGTCCTTCGGGTGGTCCCCGATTGAGTAAGGAGTTGAAGAGGTTGGAAGTAGGAGAGTAGTGAGCAAAAGAACACTATACTAACTACATAGACATAGATGGGAATACAAAGACATTACGTATCATCAGAAGGGATCAAGCTAATAAAATAACATTGCTACATTGTTATTTGGGAGAAAGTGTATTGCACAAATTCTTTCAAAAGGTTGTTATGTACCACGCTTTCGTCGTGTCTGTTTACAACCTTAACTTAGCATAATTTTGTAACTGAACAATAATAGAAAGAAAATAGATAACATTTTAAGTCTCACATTACTAGTAAACTGCAAATATAGCGATTGAAACAAATGATTTTATCCTCTGAAAGAAAACTGAAGTTGTACACCGATCCTACAATAAATTCTAGTCACAGTATCAAAAAAAAGTCCAACAATAATCAAAACTCACAGAAAAGATGTGGGCGAGTCCATCCATAATCTTAGCGGTCTTGAACGTGACGAGTTTCCCCCCGTTCTGACCCGAGCACCGCTCTACGGCAGTGTCGTAATCCACCCTTTCCTTGCTCACGTCATAGCAACGGTTGCCATAGTGATGAGTCCCTTGACGACAGGACCCCAACGCTTTGGGAACGTGGAAATACTAATTTGGTTAAAGTTCCCTTTTTTTAAGAAACTCACTTGGATATGTGGATGTGTCATCAGTCTACTTTCACCCTTTTCACCCTTAATGATAACAAAAGTATGCAGTATATAGCACCAACAAGAGCGCACCGAATATAAAAAGAGTAGACACTTACTATTCAACATGCAGTACTCCAATAGACTATGACAGAAAAGTATTCCATATGTTCTTGAACTAGTTTAACTGTTAATATCCAACACAAAAATTGGACTCAATGGCTCAACAATTTTCTGACTGAACAGCACCAGTCTTTGTCAATTTTTGTGTCGGATATTACAGTTAAATTAGTTCAAGAATGACTTCTACCAACACAGATGAACTTTCAAGTTATTCCATATGTTATCGTTCACCATGTACTAGTTTTTTTACGTCTTCTTACCTAGAGCGCCTCCTTCCCTGTGTGGGGGCGGGGTGACAGTGTCGAGATGGGGAGGACGGGGTCCATCACGATCCCGCCTCTGATTCGCGAGGATGGGGGCCAGCAGCACCCCGCTGACGAGTGCTATCAGCCCGAAACATCTGCCAGATCCCGCCATGCTCTGTTTTCTCGTCTGCGTCACAGGAACACGCTTCTAAATCTCATAAGCTCCAGTCAAAACCTCCTCACCCCGGGTACCGACAGTCTTTACATCCCCGGGAGGGTAGCGCGGTTTGTGTGCGAATCTGCCTCCAACTGAGAGAAAAATGTTGAAATACAACATGCGGCGCTTAAATATAATCTCAACGAAGTTTGAGAATAACATCAGCAGTGGAGCAAAGGGAACTCTATGAATGGTTAAGTACAAGTGACGTCAGAGCGTGGGAAACACTAATCCCCTTACCATAAACAATTGCGCCGACGCAAATTTGAAAATGTTTCGTTTATTGACGTAAAGTTTTCATCAGAGCATACCCGAAAACAGTTGATGATTCAGTAGATTATCTTCCATCGGTTTCAGTAACATCTGATGAAAATAGATCTGATCACTTCGTCGCCACAGACGGAACTTTACAGTCAGGACTTTTTATGAAAAAAGTATGAGTTTGAAATGGCCCCCGAAGCCACTAAAATCTAGTTATCTACACGGGAAAAGAATGATAATGAAATTACATTGTCGTGTAGTTTGGAATCCATGTTAAGCTTGAAAGATCGCCCCCCCCTAGTACTGAGTAGAGGGACGCTTATTGGCCCAGCAATGGAAGAGCAATGCGGTAGCGCCTCCACTGGGTGAAGATTAGACACGCTCCAATACAGACCAAACATTTGTCACAGGTTCGGATACCTGTACGAAGAGCTCGAGATGCCCTCCGGAAAAATCATTTTTGCTTCACAAAAATGAATTAATGAATTTATGCCTACCTTCTCGGCCGTTGTAGTTATCAACAAAAAAGAACCCATAATCACTCCACACTGAATATTTCTTGGTGGGAATACCAGCAACGTTTATTGACTGGCATAAAACATATTGAATACGAGAACGTTTACAAACCAAAAATGGATATCATTCCACTAATTGTCGTGCCTGACATATACAATCATTACACTTATTCTGTATCTGAAAAATGTTTTACAAACCTTGCAATATTATAACCAACAGTCAACTACGATTTTTCCACCCGCCTACCACAAATTACAATGCGTAACAATTTTAAATAACTCGAAATAAAATATGTGCTTTAACGAGTCTACAGCAAATTATAGAAATCATAGCTTGGCACGTGGAGAGCTATGTGCCCAAGTTAGATACAGTATGCATGCCGCAATGTTAACATCAACAAATATCAAAAACGAACGCTCTGGTAATACTACAATAGCAATAATACTCAGCAGAGTCACAAAGTATAACACAGTAATCATGGAACTTCACATACTAAGTGTTTAAAGTCGACAAATGTACCTCGTGTACTAGGGTGTCTCAAAATCAAAGAGCTTGTGTCTAGGATACTCAGACTCAAAAATATCCAGACCTAAATAAGAAACATCAAAGCTAATATAAGTTGGCACTCGCCACACTAAGAACTTACCAGGTTATCTCCTTACCTTGAACGCAACTACCTAGGAGTTAACAACATGTGTCTAACCCTAAGTATGAATATGTACAAATACTAGAGAACGTACTGAATGTACAACCAATAAGTAACAGTCTATGAGGCAGCAAAAGGTTTATATGTCACAGGCTCAGGGAATCTTATATACTCCGAGATGTCTGTAATGTGACAACGTGTTACTTAGATCTTCTTCCGTTCCCAGTTCCAGGCTATGTCACTGTATCTACATTACATGTAGCTATCCATATAGCAAGAACATATGAATAATGACACGGTGTCAATTGTGATAAACAGCACATATGCAGATAATACAGGGCCGCTCACCACTGCACTATTACATGATTAAGTGTACTGCAGCATCAAACTAAACTAACTGTATCAGATCAACTCTTGCCGATGTTCCTTTATATAAAGTCATAATCCTATGTCTATGTTTATCAGAATTTCTCTGATATGCATTCGGATTTATGAGACGTCTTATAAAAGTACGACCAGGAGAAACAACCTGGCATACATGTTTCAGCAATCCTATCAATGATTGGATCTGTTTCAAGGCTGATGAAAGATATAGTAATTCTTGAAAGGTAACCCTACATTCCTGCAATTTGTCAAAAGGGGTCATGCATCCATTTTTCTTCTGTTAGTGGTGACCCATATCACTACAAACAATAAGATCACGCTCATAGGATGCCTATGTGCTATTAGCGAACAGAAAAACCATCTGTACTAATATGAGTGGGATAACATGTGTTCAACTTCCTTACTGCTATCCATTCGAGTACGATGCTAACTGTTTCGACGATGGCACGTGCACATGTGCACAAAACGTAGAACGTCCCAGGAGCAAACACCAATCATTTATAATCGTAACCATCTTTAAGCCAGAAACCTTCGTAACAGATGCCTGCTGGTAATCCTCCTAGCAGGCTGGTCCTACATGCCCTTCACAAATCACCCCACTTGTAGAGTTGGACAGTAGGCCTGCTGGTAACCTACCTAGCAGGCTGGTCCTACATGTCCTTCACGAGTCACCCCAGTTGTAAAGCTGGGCAGTAGGCCTGCTGGTAACATACCTAGCAAGCTATTTCTACAAGTCCTTTACGAGTCACCCCACTTGTAGAGTTGAGCAGTAGGCCTGCTGGTAACCTACCAGTAGACTTTCACAACTCAAACTGTGAGACACCAAGGTTAACATTCCATGTCCAAGAACACACCATTGAGGGAGAATTGCATCCCTCAAATCGACAGTACTAATAGTCCCCACGCCAAAGGTTACCCGATTAGAAAAATTCAGTATTCGACCAAATCAAGAGAACCTGTGAGTCATACATTCACATAGGTCATACGGTTGCGAAGCCAAAGTTTTCTCACACAGGAGTAGGCATGTACAAAAAACACCTGAGTCATACAATGAAACTTAATGCATCAAAAAACATTGGTGTTTTCTCCAAAAATGTTTACTCCTCTTTATTGAGATATTTTCAGATTGACGATATCATTCCATTTTCGATTCGATAAAGCACCTGTACTGATCAATTACTTATATAATTGATTTTCAAAGAATATCAAAGACAAGTTCCTAAATAATGCGTCTGGGCTCAATCTAGAAAATATGACTTTTCAATCGATTGCACACGCCTCCCGTTAGATATACCGGAATTTGACACACGTTTTCAAAAAATTCTACTCGGAATCCACTTAAAATCATCTAATGAGGCGTGCGAGGAGAATAAGGAACTTTTCCCATTTTAATTTCTGCTAGAATTCAGCTCATTTAGGATATTTTCTGTTACCACGGCCTTGGGCAAATATGGACGAAACCTGGGCCTTATAAAGCAGATTATCTTGCCAACCGACTGCGCCTCCGGCTATACGATATAATATGTACATACAGGAGTGGTTCAGTTCTATTTAAACACTTAAAAAAAATGTCTTTCTTAGCAAATCAAAAGAAAACTTTCAATTTGAAAAGGAATAACCCGGTTTAGAATCAGTAGCCATAAAATTGATATTGGAACAGGCAGAATGCTACAATATAGCGCCTGACCAAAAGCTTTGTCCATCCTACCCAAAGCATATTGAAAATGAATTTATGATGGAATTTTCTATATACGCTAGTTTATGTAATGAATTATTCATATTTCTCGAATCAAGTACAACAGATTTCTAGAGACTTGATGCTACAAACAGATTTGTATATATCTTTAGATGTCAGAACTCCCATAAAATAGACAAATATATCAACGACTGTTCTGCTATTAGAAAGAATACCGTATTACTAACTAATAATTAGCCTACTCCATTGCAATACTATATCAAAAAATTATGTTAGCCATTCTTGTTATGTCAACTAGGTTGTTAAGCTTTATCCTATACCTTATTTTGTACTCTGTGTAATAAATGTTGCTTACATTGTATCAAGTACAATTGTCGTGCAATAAAGTTCTTCTGTATATTGGGTAAGTAGAATAAGAAAATGGTATGCAAATCACACGACCACACAGCCAAAATTAACCTGTGGTAACCCTCCCAGCAGGTCGCACAGGTAAATAAAATAGGAGAAAGGTCTGTGGGTCACACGACCACACAGCCAAAATTAACCTGTGGTAACCCTTCCAGCAGGTCGCACAGGTAAATAAATTAAGAGAATGGTCTGTGGGTCACACGACCACACAGCCAAAATTAACCTGTGGTAACCCTCCCAGCAGGTCGCACAGGTAAATAAAATTAGAGAATGGTCTGTTAGTACTAGTTGTATTAGTTGGATCTCGATTATGTAGCTTTGTTACAACCAGCTTGATCATTCTGCGGGGTTTGATCATATAGTGTTTCCTTGAAAACCAGTAGAGAAAAATATTTGAAAATTTTTTTTAACCAGTAACTTATGCTAATCTGTCCCTGCCTGTGTATATAGCCTGTAGACAGTCTGGGATTTTTATTGGTTTATGTATCTATAGGGATCAATTCGCCCCTCTAGCTGCTGGGATGGTTACAGTAGGGAGTATTTCCTTATAGCTTTATCCAGGGCACAAGAGATTTCCGTTTAAGAGAATGGTCTGTGGGTCACACGGCCACACAGCCAAAATAACCTGTGGTAACCCTCCTAGCAGGTCGCACAGGTAAATTAGGAAAATGGTCTGTGTGCCATATGGTCGCACAGCCAAATTTAACCTGTGAGTCATACTCACGCACAGGTAGATAGAGTAGGAGAATGGTCTGCGGGCCAGACGTTCACACAGCCAAGTATAACCTGTGAGTCATACTTTCGCACAGGTGAATAAAATAAGAAAATGGTCTGTGAGCCATACGGTCACACAGCCAAATATATAACCTGTGAGTCATACTTTAGCACAGGTAAATAAAATAAGATAAAAATCTGCAAGTCCTACGGTCGCAGATCGGTCAAATTACCCGCGCAGTAGTGAGTCAACGATCAGCCGTGAACAAATACTAACTGTGAGCCATACGGTCAAACAACAAAATCATCTTCATGATATATAAACCAGGCCTCATAACGGTGAGAGCATGAGTTGGTATTGATCAGAAATTATTCCCGGTAAACGGTAACAACTACCCACATAAGAGTGGGTCAACATACAGATTCCTTCATTAAGTATTAAACCAGAGTTCATAACAGGCGAGAGCATGGCATGGTATTGATTAGAAATAATTTCCCGGTAAACAGTGACAACTACCCACATAAGGGTGGGTCAACATTCAGCTACTTTCATTGAGTATCAAACCAGGGAGCATAACCTGCTGGTATCAGCAAGAAATGATTATCCAATTAAAAGAAGAAGAAAAAATGAAAAAATAAATCCACAATAATCGCCTGTCGAAACTACCTCAGGTATCCCTTGGGACTGGGTGGGAGGGCACAAAAACAAGCAATAAACTCCGCCAGTCTGTCAGGCGGGAGCTCGAAAGATTGTTTGTCCTTCTTCTTCTGTGATCTCTTCAAGAGTGAACAGTGTAATCCGTCTGAACGCTGATTGGTAGATTGGAAGGCGCTGATTGATTGTTAGAAAAGAACTTCGGTTTAGCTTGGGCCAAAACAAATTAGATCGGCCGTCACGTCCGGCCTAAATTTTTATTTTTGCTTCACAAAAATGAATTTATGCCTACCTTCTCGGCCGTTGTAGTTATCAACAAAAAAGAACCCATAATCACTCCACACTGAATATTTCTTGGTGGGAATACCAGCAACGTTTATTGACTGGCATAAAACATATTGAATACGAGAACGTTTACAAACCAAAAATGGATATCATTCCACTAATTGTCGTGCCTGACATATACAATCATTACACTTATTCTGTATCTGAAAAATGTTTTACAAACCTTGCAATATTATAACCAACAGTCAACTACGATTTTTCCACCCGCCAATGGAGCGATAGCGACGAAAAGCCCCCCCAAAGCGAGCCGATAGGCGATAAGAAAGGCCAGGAAGGTAGGCATGAACAAGAAAATGATCCTCTGGAAACGTGACCATCGGATACCCCTTTCCACGACACTGTGCTGTTTCTCTAATCATCGGAACAAAATTTTCTAGTCTCTTCACGAAAGAATTCCATACACTAAGCACTCAATAACAACGAATACTGAATGTACTCCTGATTTACCCTAAGATTCAGTTATGAACGATGTACAAAGTTTTGGAATTGACTCTGATGTACTTCTGTCTTCAATGTTAACACAGCTGCACAGAAGTCCTAGTAGGTTGAAAACAAAGATTCAAAATAACCATCTATGAAAAACTTGACTGCTATTCAGGTCCTGAATCCCATTCGGCTTGTCAGGATTATAACAAAATCTACACAAAGTTTTGGAACCGTGCAATACATAATACATGTAACGCTAGTAACGTTACCTCTTTAACTGAGGGTCTGTATGCTCTTTTCCGTAATGCCTATGCAGCCTAATTATTATTTCCCATAACTCGTAGAGAAACTATCTTTTCTAAACATCAGTAATTCGTGGCGAGGCGACCAAATTCATCGTAATTGTCTTCCTCGATTTAGCGTAATAAGTCGGGGGCCCTGCAGAATTCAACGTAGATCGTCATCCGTACACCCCATGCAGACCCTCTTAGAACGTTATGTAACAATGGTTGAATTTACCCATTTTGATTATGAGCGCCTGCATGTAGTTCCTCAATCCTGACTAGAAAACGGTCAGTTAAACACCGAATCACGGTTAAACTACCCTTGACTTGACAGTTTTCAGTCAAGTAAATCTGTAAAAAGTTTTGTGAAAGACGCCATGGCCTTTTAATTTTTGTCACCCCCACCGACGACAGTTCTTTGTGGTAACGTTACGTAACACAATCAATCCTGTTGTTAGTTTATCCTCTTGCTAACAATAGGCTAATGACTGAAACAAACTATGGATTATTGAACACTTGCCTCATACTCAAAGACTTATAAGGTTGGAAAAGAAAAACCCGAGGCATCAGTGTAACGTTACATGTGCCTGGGAAGTTTTCGAACTCAAATTGTGGTAGCGCCAGACTTACCGCAACAATGTTCAAATCCAGCGCTGAGAATCTCCCAAAATAAACAAATCACGAAGCAACAAAAATAAGATTTCCGTTACACACAAAAACAAGCAATAAACTCCGCCAGTCTGTCAGGCGGGAGCTCGAAAGATTGTTTGTCCTTCTTCTTCTGTGATCTCTTCAAGAGTGAACAGTGTAATCCGTCTGAACGCTGATTGGTAGATTGGAAGGCGCTGATTGATTGTTAGAAAAGAACTTCGGTTTAGCTTGGGCCAAAACAAATTAGATCGGCCGTCACGTCCGGCCTAAATTTTTATTTATTTGGAAACAATGCCTTCGTGCCCAAAGTTCAGCAGGATTTGCGGCGTCCCCTGGTATTACCTCCGCCCGGCACGCCAGACTGTGATCCTGACACAAGAACATAAATCTGACCTGTACCTTGGTAAACAGGATCAGGGCATGAATCTGACCTATACAATGTATCTTGAAAAGCAGGATTAGAACATGAATCTGACCTGTATCTTGGGCAGAACTACTTACCTACTCAAAGTCTGTAATCTTACAGTACAGCATACAGAATATAACACATGTACAGCTAGATCAGTAACACCCCCAAATAGATAAGTAACCTCCCACCACCTTTGGGGGGATGCAGGGCAAAGAGGGGGAATCAGGGCGGGGGCGATTTACTCACATCGGGATGGTCCTCTACTCTTTTCAATAAGTGTGGTGGGTTCTTTAACGTGCTCGAGGTGTGCCTCTTTCAAAACGCGGAACCTGAATTTAACGACCTATTCGAGGGACGGCCTTAACTGAAACTAGGTACTCCTTTCCACCTGAGTGAAGTGAAGAAAGTCGTGAAGCCGATGTTTCATTGCTTAAGTGTAAAGTTGTGTTAAGTACCAAAGGCCCAATTTTGGTGACATATCAGCGGATTTCGACCTGGGACCTCTTAGTTCCGGGCTAATAACCTTGCCGCTAAGCCACACGACCCCCCCCCCCCCCCCCCCACTATCAGCGGATCGGACTGAGAATGAGCTACTAATCACCAGATCAAATAGTTTTATCTCTGTTCCCATAGTTTTAACAATGGATGAAGTTCGCTCCCAAAATTACGCATGAAAAGAATAGTTGTAATATCGTAGTCTCTGATCTACATGTACATCTACGAGTTTCTGGTGAGAGGGCAAAAGTAGATACCATCGTGCATTGTAAGGACAGCTGATCGTCAGAAAATTCCCTACTCATAACCATGCCCTTAAGTGCCTCACCGGGATAATCTTCGGGGCTTCACAACACAAACCTCATAAACTTGCAGAAACCGTCCCGCTTACCCATTGCTCTTCTAAACGTTTCCGCTGAGTCTCGTTTGACCTCCTTTGGTCGGCTAACCCCTCTGATGAATTATTTACACGATTTAGCCATTATTTTCAATTTTTCGGCCACCAAAGGAGCCTAATTGAGACTTAACCTAGCCGCCGAGGCCTGTTCTGCTACCTTTGCTCTATAATAAAGTAGGTGGAAAACACTGCTCCCTGAACTTTGGTAAATGAAATTTTGCAATTATTTCATATTATCTTGACATCCACGAATTCCGATCACGTACACGCACTTCGCAAAGTCAGCTATATCTCTAAAAGCTCAAGTTTCAGGTTGGCGGAATTTCAAATTAACTTAGTTAAGTAACCATTGTAGCTCGGTGTATAGAGGGCCAGGACAAAAACTACAATGTAACTTACTGTTGTAAGTGAAGTTAAGTCTCTAGCCTACCGTAAAGCCGTGACCGCTACGCCAATCACTAACGCGGTAACGTAAACTTAAGACCAAGCTTTTTCTCCCCGTTTATAGATGAATGCGTCGTCAAAAAATCGATGTTTCATCGCTTAAGTGTAAAGCCCTGCATTATGAAGATGGAGATGTGATGAATTATGTAACGGAGAAGAAGACAAGGTGCAATGGCCTGTAGAGCGGAGATAAGGGGGGTTGGAACAAGACTGAGTCGCGTCGGGAGACGAAGGTCACCATCAGTTGGAATTGAGTTCGGTACAGCACAAAAATATACTCTTGTATATGTCAGCGACTGTCGGGTTGTGACAGCACTGGTAACTTGTGGGTATTCTATTAAGAATAGCAACATAGTTCTATGTAGGGCCACATTAATAATCAAGACACACACACACACGTGCACGCACACACACACACACACACACACACTTACACACACACAGACAGACACAGAGAGAGAGAGGGGGAGGGGGGAGACCATAGTCCTCCCAAGCGTACGCATTGCGTACATACGTGCTGTAAATACTAGCTGTAGCTGGGTTGAGCCTACAAAGTCCCCACATGTGCACAGAATACCAACTCGAGCCCTACAGAACGTTTATATAAGATAACATTGTCACTATCAGTCATCGCGGAGGTTTATAATTGGTGATTATTCACCGTTTTCCGAAATGAGAAGAAGATGCATGTCATCCCTTTATAGGCAAGAAAAGACCAAAGGTAAAAGCAAAACTAAGTCTAGATAGACGTCACCATAACGGATATATCACTTTAAGAAATGTAATTTTTTGACATCAGGTCACTTGCCTCAATCGGATGCCAAAAGGCAATTTGTATAAAATCAAGCTAGAATTTGTAACTTTCAGCGCAATGCGCCGAACTGTTTGCAGAAATACATAAGAAATAGTTAATGTAGTCGACAGTACGATGTCTGTAATCAGTATAGAAATCACATAAAACTACAACATGAAAATACCACTTTTAGCATAGTCATTTGTAGCATAGTTCTTAGTTAAGATGTTAAAGGTTTATCAAGACAGGGGGTGAGCCTGCGCCAACTTTGACGTCGTATAAATTTCGAATGATGTGTGCTAGGACTACCAAACTAAGTAACTTTACCTAAAGTTTTGTCTGCAACAATTTCACGAAAATAGTGTAAGTTTGTGATTTTTCGTGTTGCCATGGTAACGGGGTTCTGACAGGCATATTTGACAATTTTCACTAATTTCGGCATTTCTGCTGCTCTCCTATATGATTAACATGTTTATGTTACATCCATGATTCAATAGTCATAATTGATGCTAATTTGATGACATCATCGGTCAAATCCAAGATGGTGGACCATATCGCAAATGAATGTATTATTCACTATATCACTATAAAATTTCGTCATTATCGTGTATTTTTTCACATAAAACATTCATATAAACGTTGTAGTCCATTGGATTTTGGGGCTATATATCGAAGAGAACGTATTCTATGAAATTCATGACGGCCAATCCAAGATGGCTGAGCCCAAATGATAGGTAAATTGCATATGACGTCATTTTCTGACGTCATTTTAATGTGAACGCGGTTGTGATTGACAACAGAGATCTTTGCAGCGTAAAATATCGACAAGACACCTTTTTTTAGCTAAGGAAAGTCGCACTTGTCCTTGTTTTGGTGCGTTTGTGTAAGAGACAAACTATATCTGCGGCATGACGTACAGCTCAACGGACAGACTGGTCCACAACATGCACTCTTATGTTAGTATCGCGAAGCTCAGGTGTTGCGAGAGAGGGGGGATTTCCCCATGTTTTACCTGCAGAGCCGGTCTACAGAATCACTAGTCCCATATGCCTGGTCGGGGAGCTAACCCTTGACCATGCTATTGGATGTTGTAACAGATGAAGGGCATCCAATGTCATTTCTGTGTCCTTGAATCAACTTGGCAATTCCGGACGCAAGGGCAAAGCTTCGGGCCACTTGTTCATGCTGAGCGCGCGTTCCGGTGGGAGACTTAACACGAGATAGAAGTAGAAATGGGCCAAAAGTCGCTCATAGAAAATGGCTCTTAAGATTGTAGAAAGGTGAAGCGTGTCGACACGGTGGAGTGCACATGATTTCTGAATGCTTGAGGGAGTAAATCCTGGTTTGATCATCTTTGACAGAGCCTTCATACATTGTCGTGGTTCATGAGCAGGGTCGCTGGGGTCGCCAGCAATGGGACTCCATGGACCCGGTAGAATTGTGGGTAAGGGGCTCAGAAATATCATCCAATCAGATAAGGGGATGACCTTTGAATCTCCTTTACCTTTGAGTACGTGCAAGTAAGTTGGGGAATCATCATATATCTTTAAGTTGAATTGTATTTTGCTTTCTTTCAGGAAGGCAAGACCTCCCCCAGCCTCGAAATCTTGAAAATTCTTGGAAAAATCTTCGGCCGAAGATTTATCAAGGCTAAATAATGGTCGAAAAAAATGGAAACGAAGGCAATTTCGACCTTTACCTAACATCAGAGTTTGCCCGGAGATGAAAAAAGTTTTCCCGTAAACCACTTCGGGGAAACCAGTCACGTATGACGCGGTACTAACAGCCGTCAATCAGGATAATTTGATTATGACCCTGGTAAATGATAAAACCTATACTTTTAACCATGTTTGAGCCTAACACCCTCACACCGATATGACGCCATTCCAGCTAAACTGCATGCCGCGCGTGATAAATATACCGCCGGTTTATCGCCGGCATTAGATTAATATTGGCTGGCTCATTGAATTACAGCGAATATGGAACGTAAGCACAGTTGTCAAATCGGTCCCAATAATGTAAAGCTTTTACGCGAGGACCAAGAAAAATGTTCTTCGTAGTTTGTCTACTTAAAGTATTTTGGTTTATCTACTTAAATATGGAGAAACATAACTATAGCCACTTTGTCTTTAAAAGCAACGAACGCCGAGGTATGGCGGTAGATATCCAATTGAGAAATACTCCGATAACTACATGGAGAAAAGTAACTCAATCCAAGTAACTTTATTGCTCGAGATTGGCAAATAGCAGTGGTATGATTGCGTCCACTTTGCACAATTTCGCAGTGCTATTACATTACCGCTGCTAGCTTCGAGTTAGAGTGCTCCTGTGGTATGGGACAAACCGCTGACTATCACATGAGAGTAAGATGTTCGAAAAGCGTGAGTACTAAAACTTAATGATTAAAGCAGAGTAAGCCATGATCTGGGTTAGGCTCAGTAGGTCCCATTTCCAAACCGGGGCCCGGCCGGGATGTTTTAAGGAACGAAAAATTAAAACTTATACCAAGAAATATACACAAATCATGTCCATGAATACTATTTTGACATTTTGTGAATTTTTATGTCTTTTGTATCATTCTTTTCACTCCTGAAAGCTGCCCGACCGGGCCCCTGTTTGGAAATGGGACCACGGGTCGGTCCCTGTACACTAATGCATGCCTCCAGACACCGATGTGATGAGAGCCGTGCGACATAGAGGTCACGCGTCACTGTGAAGTTGACGTTCGCACGTTCTCAGGAGAATCGCCCGGATCTTAAACCACCACCTTCAAGGTGGCTCTGTCGGCACGTCTCGATCCGGCTCCTTAATTACGTATTTATAACTAAGTTTGAGCCTAACACTCCGGCACATGGAGCACTCTGTCTGCATCTAGCCTGACTAAGGCCAACGTCACATTTCCAAACCGGGACCCGACCGGGCAGCCTCGGGAACGAAAAGTATGATACAGTATAAAAGACACCAAACTACGCGCAAGACGTAAAGATAATAGTAGGCGATGCACACTTCCCTGGTTAAATAAATAAACTAAACTTCACTGCACTGAACTGAACTAAACTGAAAAGTCGTTATCTTTACTTGTACATTTCTATTTTTCGTTTCCACAAACAGCTCGGCCGGCTGGGCCCCTGTTTGGAAATGTGATGCTAGCCTAACCTACGATTCTAGAAGTCTTTCCACTGGTCGGGGAGGTGTTTGTAGGGATATAACGTTAATCAGTCGACAGTGAGACATTGCTGTGTGACATAGGCTATTTTGCATCTGTCGCTAGGAAGACATTGGCGCCATGTGGCATCGCGCCAACAAAAGTCATTTTTGCACAGGGTATGATATTTATTTCATTCTCCAACCCACATCTCCAACCCAATTTCTTCCTTAGAGAATGGTCTTGTAAATTGTTTCTTCGGAAGGAATGATAGACTCATAGGGTCATACAAGGACAGAGTAAGTTCAGTATGCTATACATGTATCTGCGCCGTTGATGAATACGGTTTTGTATTACAGTCGATGCCAATAGTTCTAGAAATTGGTATAAGTTGTAACAGAATGCTAGAATCGAAAATTAGATACTGTGGGGATTAATTACGTCACTTCAGCAACGTTGTTGGGTTCCCTTTATGAGAGGTTAAGGTAACTTGTGAACACCCATGACAATTTACTCCATTTTTATATACTGATCGATTTACTAGACGGCAATCCATGAGCGACCGTGCAGCGACCAACATAACGTGTGTGTGACCCTCGACCACATAATTGGAATATGGTGCAAGATGTAAAAGTACGATTTGAAAGACACAACAGAACGTTAAAATGTTTTCATCTATTAAATTCGAATTCGTTGAGCGATCTGTCAAGTCTTGGTCGCAATTTCTACCGGAGAGAAGAGTTTACAACCGCTGCTGCAGCCTAATCTTCAATTTGTGCCCCGCGGTTAAAATCTGTTGCCTCATAAACTGACAATAGTTGAAGCTAGGAGAATATTAACACCAAACACTCATTCTCTTAACGTCTTCCCCTCCAAAACGCTGTAAAGATAAAGGCATGTGTTTGATGTATATTATAGAATAGCATCGTATGAAGTTTTCAAAATAGAATTTGAGGTTGAACGTTGTCTCGTCAAATAGCTCAAATTGTGTCTAACACGCTTCCGCCTTGCCCACTGAACTTCACTAAGGATCGCATGTATGTCATACGACAGGTTTACAACAACCTCAAAACATTCTTGTGACAGTTGTTGGTGTGTCGCACAAAATTTACCTGTCCTGTGACAGAAACTCTTATCTTATACTAGTATCCTTGACCGTCGGTTCAGTCCTAGCCTCTTGAAAACCCTTCGACAAAAACTAGAACGACACATGGAACTGGAATAAGGATTGGGTAAACTTCCCACGTAGCGTGAAACTCCATCTAATCCCTCACGGGGAGGGTTTCTAATTTCACACCCAATATGTCGGCGCGCGGGGTAATAAACGGCGCGGTAGATAGTGATAAAAGAAAAATGACATCTTCCTGGGCGAACAGGCTCATTTTCTGGTTCTCTGCGTCTTCCAGAGGTGGAAACACGTGTCGGTGAAAAGTAGATTGCTCATTAGCTTTCTACAACTAGTCGTTAGGAAAAGAACAAAATGTGACAGGTTGTTATCTAGTAAGATGGGAGTTCCACCAAAACCACCTGTGCATGCAAACAAGGCAATATCCACTAATATGACGGAGAATTGACGCGTGCTAAGTGAAGCCAACAGATGGGCAAAAATGAGCTGCGATAAAACAATGTAAAACGGGTCATTAACCGACATATGACGTCAGTTACCTGTTATGACACATCTGAGTCACCAAATCGCCCCATTTCTCAGGACTTGGGTTAAGGCCACAGCAAGTAAATTTTATGCATGACATCCTCTGCAGACTGGCATCACAACCAACAATGCATTCATTCCTGTATTTAAGACGTGCCCTAGCGTAGCAAAAGTGTCACTAGTGTGATACACTGACATCACTAACCACATTGGCAACTACACTCAAGGCTTCCATATCGGTGCCACTTTTACGACTATCCAGCAAGTTTAACTTCTGCATGTATACAGTCTAGGCTACCTAGTATCAATTCTACATATAATTATTAGGTTACAACACAACCCATTTACCCATTTTGGTCTATCTGACCATCCCTGAAGAAGAAAAAAATAATTTTCTGAAAAATCAGGCGAAAATTAATGAGTGTGCAGATGTCATCCATAAAATGTACTTGCTATGGCCTAACTACATCTCTTGTTCACTAGTAAATAAAAGGAGGCGGCAGTGTTAAATTGGCTGGAGGAATCATTATTGTAGTCATTGTTGTTACAAACAAAGTCTTAAGCGTGAGCTGAAAGCCGCGTTAACAAGTACTTGCCGCGGAAAATGCAGGGTCGATAGCCACACACCCAGCTATCTGTGGTTCATTTCTACAATCTCTATGCGCACCACTGGAACTCCCTTATCACTGCAGCTCCCGCCACCAGAAGATAACCCAGCTCGGCGATCCGTCTTCGGACACATCAAATAAATGTCGTGCTTATCTCGATAGGCATCCATACTTTCGCGTGGTTTCAAGGTGGCTTGAAGTTAACGAGCTCACCATCAACTTTTATATGTGTGTGCACATTTAACCTTTCAGCAAGATCGCATGCATATGTGAGTAGGTTTTGAGCGACTCTTGATACATAGAGGACTGACTAGCAGATACACATGCCGCACACAGTGGTTACATGTGTGTACACAGAGCTTACATGTCTGTACACATTTAACTTGCAGCAAGGATTGCATGCATTTGTGAGTAGGTTTTGAAGACTCTTGATACATAGAGGACTGTGTTTATACCAGACTATACGGTACAAAATGCCACACACATTGGCCTCAAAACGAGCTTACGTGTGTGTACACATTTAACTTTCTGCAAGATGACATGCATATGTGAGTTGGTTTTGAAGACTCTTGATACATAGAGGACTATGCTGACTAAACAAGCAGGTACACATGCCACACACATTGGCCTCAAAACGAGCTTACATGTGTGTACACATCATTCAACTTTCAGCAACGATTGCATGCATATGTGTGGGTTTTGAACGACTCTTGACTGTGCTCACCAGACTGAGACTAGCAGCACACATTAGCCTCAAGACGAGCTTTCGTCCCGCTGTCGTGGGCGTTATGAATCCGGGCGGTACCATTTACAATTTTGGTTGAATATACGATGTGTAGCTACACGAAAATCCTGCCATATATCAAAAGCATATACTTATATCCTTTGAAAAAAAAAGGAAAATCGCTTCTCCAATAGCAGCTACATAATAGTACATAACTATAGTGTAACGCGAGCTTGTTTGGGGGGGGGGGTGCATATACTTACTGAGGACTAAGAGAAAATGACAGAGCTTTTCTGTGACGCTTTGCGCATAATCCTTCAGTGGTTAGTTTCACAGATGACTGATCAGCCTTGTCTGAAATATAAACAACTTAATGCAACAGCTTGCAGGAGCACGGTTTGACTGAATAGGTGACATAACCTACTAGACAAGTACCGATGTATCTTATTTCAGGCTTGCAGGGGAATGTGGACGAACTTTGGGTTCAGAAACATGTCAATATTTCTGGAAACCTGTGAGTTGAATTAACTGATAGTATACTCTGACTCTGGCCTACTTTAGATTGGCGGATGCTCTTACAACTGATTCTCTACAATTTGAAAAGTTACCATACAATTAGTGGGATTTAAATAACAGGCCGCAAGAAAAGAGAATTTTGCAATAGATACTAGTAGTTTGTTATGTAACCACATGTGCTACGGCTGCAAAAAACACATTATGTTCATGGAAATGGTATGTTCGATGTTTCTAGGCGACTTGCATGAAGCGAAACGACCACAGTATTCAAGAAAAGACATGTTTTCTGCATAAACTACTTTATCTTGTTAACACAGCTCCCGGGTAGTCACACTGAGTCTGAGTTCTGTATTCATCGGTAGTAGCAGTGACAGTAAACCTTGGTTCTGCATTCACCCAGGCCAGTGTTGTGAACTTGTGAGATAGTATTTCAATGGGCCATGATCGCATGGTTTGCAGTCCACCTCTATCGAACCATTATCTCCCCAATAGTTTCTGGCAACAATCAGATCCAAAAAGCATGTTCACGCTTAATGCCCCAGCACAAAAGACGAGCGGCGAGGAGAATATCAAGGCCGTGAGATGTAATAACCAGTCCGTCGGACCTGTCTTGAATTTACGTGCTGCAGAGCGGACCAATTACACGGATATGCACTATGGCTGATTTGACCGCAACACGCCCCAATATCGATTCCGAAATGATCGCGTTAAGATTGGCCCCAGAAATCTTGAATAACCGGCATCAAGCCGACAGTAGCATAGATTAGTCGCCATACAATGCCCGCATTCTCGGCTACTGACGTTACATGACTTGTAGTCCAATGGGACCTGTATGTATTTAGCTACAGGCGTAGTTACTAGTGGCTGTAGACCCAAATTAAGTCATGATAGATTAGCATGCATTTCCTTCACTGACAAAAACATTGGTAAAAAAATTAGACTACATCTCTCCTCATAGAAGTCAAATGTATAACACTGTGCATTTCCTCTAACTTTATATCCAGGTTGCTGCTCTCCCCGGAGCTTCCGTTTCGCCTAAGCGCGTACCCAGGGTAGCAGTCCCGCCGGGGAGCGAGCCTTCTCTCCCGCTGAATTGCCTCGCGGATCTCCACGTAGGCGTGACCCCTGTGAGACGTCACTACGCAATGCAGGCATACCAGTAACTCGCACGGCCCGCACAGGAACAGGTGTACCTGCCGTTTGTTCTCAGACCGAGACGTCGGTGGTGTTGCGTCGGTAGCCTTGCAGTTCTGCCCCGTAAGCTCGGACACCTGCAGCAGCTCGTGTTCGCTCGCCGCGTCAGATATGACCCTGTGCGTGTGGGAGCAGTCCTTGCAGAGGTAATGTTCGCAGCCCTTACAGTACGCAGTGGCCGTGGCCTCCTTACATTGACACAGTCCACAGCAGGCCCTGTCCGCGTCCCCAAGCATAGCTGTTCGAGTCGACACCACTTTCTGAAGTTTCCTCAGAAAGTGACTATCCTCGAAGTCCCGAACACCCCTCCCCGGTAGCCTGGCCTCCTGTCGACACGAAGGACAGGACAGACGCGTACGCCTCCGACCCTCCTTGGCAGAATCCAAGACGTTCTCCAGACACTTCCGACAGAAGCAGTGTGTGCACGGAAGCTTCTTCGGCTCGTCGTACTCCTCAAGACACACGCTACACACCAGGAAACGTTCCGTGATCTCTTCTAGCAGTTCCTTCGCCATGTTGCCGGTGACATGTCCCGCACCTCTCTGTACACACAGGCACTCACTCACACGCATTTGGGAGACTGGTCACGTGGTGCTACCCAAATTATCCACGATTGCCCCCGCGGCTATTGGTTTCCCCAGAACTATTATTAGTGCTTCTTCCTAGTGTCATCTGCTGCTTTCACGCTTCAATAGCATCACGTCACCCGGTATCCTTCAAGAGACCCATTTGCAGTAATTTACTCCCGGCCGGAAAATACGACGTTGCCCCTTGGAATAATGTGGGGCACCGGAGATGATTTCTTTTTATATCCGCCGTGTCCCCAAATTTCATGTGGTGTTCAATGATTCATAACATAGCATGCACACTCTGCTAGTCGTCGACTGTACTGGAACCAGACGACACATTTCAATCTTATAATGTTTATTTTGTGGCCTCCTTCGCAGACCACTGAGTAGGTTGCGCAGACTTTTCGGAGCGCCGACGTTATTGTTCGGAGGGGAAGCGCTGACTCGTGATTATTTTCATCATGGGCTAGGTTCTCTAATGCCAGGAGAGGGAGTTTCCGCGCGCTAATTATCTCCAAAGCGCTCCCTCCAAGAATAAGCGCTGTAACTCCAAGAAGTCTGCGAAGGAGGTTATATTTGTTCAGTACTTCTCCGCCAAGATACATATGCATGGGGTCATGCAGGCCACCTTCCAGCAATTGGGATTACATTTTAGCATTCCGAGTGCCCAGCTTTTCCGTTTCAGTGTTTGCAGAACAAACGCAGGAGTACAGGCTGAGAGAGAGCTCTGTGTTCTGACAGCTGACTTTCTTCAGGCCGGATTTCACCGTTAACCAAACAGCACTGCGGCAGCTTTCTTGATCGATTCGATTTAAATTCCAATTTCGCCCTTCCGTACCCAACCGTCACGACGTACGGTCGGATATCCTGATAAACATTGATCTTTGCAATTTGAGGAGGGAAAATTGTATTCCTTTGAGCTAAATGAAAAGAAATAAAATCATTTGATACTTCTTTATTGATTTTCTTTACTTTACGATGGAATTGAAGCTGCTGTTATGTATCTCAATTTGGCCAGTTCACGTCAAATCATAAGTTACACGCTATGTTCTATGCATGCAATTTCGACCATTCGATTGCTTTGTAAACGATTTATAAGTTTTAGACTTGATTAACGATTTATGTGCGACAGGCACGAAGAAGCAATGTGATGGCGCCATGAGTCTGTCTCCAGCACAATCTCTGCGCCAAGGGAATATTCATCGTATTTATCTAGATTCTTATTTCATCTAAAAACGTCTAATGAAAATCATATCAATGAGTTTTGATCCAGCTTGATCTATTAACCCCCAATGCCCTTAATTTACGAGACAGCGATTGCGCTGCGACCTCACTACAACCTAAATTCGATTTGTCTTACCCTTTATTTCAAATTACATCATACTGTAAACCTTTTACTGAAAATACAACTAAACACACAAAGCATACAAATCTTTATTTTTGAAATTCATAGATTGATCTGTCAATTCTGCAACGCAGCGAGGTCAACTCCCTAGTGGAATGTAAGGGTGTGAGGATGGGTACTTCATATCAATATTTATGTAAAGTATAGTGCTGTTCATCTCAGTCAAGGACAAATCAACATCCACATTTGTGTAGGATAGCGTGAAATAACAGCGGTGTCAGAAAACGTACCACCTTCTAAAAATTGCACTGGGGTCTCATTAACTCATGATCATTCAGCCCACATTGTTCCTGTATGCGCTACGCGGAAACGGATAGTAGAACTCTGCAGAAGAAAAGGGTGAGGAATTGTCCAGGAGAGTCAGTCCGGGTTGGTGGAGGTTATGTATAAGGGTTACATAACCTCCACCAGGCCTTCCTCCGGGGGTGCGGGGATCGTCAGTCCACGCTTTAAGAGGAAGATGTTACCCTAGGCCTATGATTTCCAAACTGCCCTGGAATATAATGCTCTCCATGTGGCCAGAGTAGTTAGCCTGGTAAAGGCTACAACTGGGGTATTGGTAGATCAACTTTGGAGGCTGGCGTAGGGAACACTGAACGAAGATTTACTACAAAATGCCAGTTTCTAGGCGTCTTATTGATCAAAGCAACGGCAATCAGATATTCCTGGTCCTTCGTGAAGCTGCAGTGCCGGTGGTTTTACGGTCTATAAGGCCTCCTTTGCATGCAATATGGAGTTCTGGCAGTTATGCAGACTTCAGATTGATGATGATGAATAGTCACGAAATTCCAGTCACGGGTTGCTCGAGTATAAAACTGTTCGTCCGTCGGAAAACTACTAGTACTCCAAACTTGAGATGGGTCACCGCGAATGGGCAAAACAGCTCAACGTGAAGTCATGCTCCGTGGCTTCGGCATGTAGGCATGGCAAAATAGATAGGTTCGTTAAACCCCGGGTCAGCAGAAATTCTCAATCACAGGGAAACTAATCAATAGTATAATGCAAGCTATGTCAGCGAACATTGATTTTGCAAAAGTGAGTGGAGACATATGTTCAAACTATCCGTCTTCAAATGTTTTCTTGGAAGTGTGCGGTGTTACCATGAAAAATCAGACAATAACTTTAAACTTCGAAGCAGACAAATGGTTATCACCATATAGTAAGACGCAGTCTTATATAACGCACGCTGTTCCCACTTTCTGATAATATACTGCAGATAACTATACTGTACATACTATGTTCTACATCGCCTTAGTGATCACAGGAACAAGAAATTGCCCAACTCTATGTCATTAAGTGTGATTACTACATACATCGTTCCTAGAACACGGGCAACGGGCCAAAGAGAGAAATAGAGAGAGGAAGATCATTACATCTTCATTACGCCAAATAAAATAGGCTTTCAGTGTACATTAACTTGACGCAGGCCTAGGGGTACTTACTTACCGGAATAAGACATTCCGGCATCATTCAATGATAGCGCACTTCATTAATCGACATAAGGAATTCGATGAGTCCTTTTAAGAGATTCTACCGAAGACGACAATAAAAGAGATGCGTATTTCTTTCACATTATTTACCGATGGATCTATTATACTCTTATACAGAATCTACATGATATATGGAGGAAGATAATACCTTCACCTTCAATATTCTTTTTGATATAAATAATTGCACAGGCGGGGGTAAAAAAATCACAATGGTACCTAAGAGGAGACCACGTGCCATAAATATGGATTGCAATACCTGCAAGCCTTAATAAAATAAGGTACTAACCATAAACAACAATGAGGTTGGGGGGATCTGTGTTCGTCAAACGTGATGCTATTTCATTGGTAGTCTTCTGGTATATTTCCTGCTCTACTTATGAGACTATAGACATTTCTCAGACATATATATATCATTGACTGCGATGCGCTAGGTGTGTTCTGTATAGTTATTTTTATCATCCATCAAACTGGCCTACTTTAAGGACATGTTTCATTTCAAGAGAGGTTATGGTTCATATTTCCCACTCGCAAAAGCTACAGACCAAGCAAATTACAGACGCACCTTTCCTTTCCCGCCACCACAAAGCGGACAGGAAACCAGACATGACAAAGATAATAAATACGAACAGCGATGACTCGGCGTGAACTTTTTACCTTGAGAGGTAGACAGTATATAACTAGGAGATTAGTATTCGGTTCCTGTAACTAGCTGTAACATTTTCCTTTTGGTGATCTCATTACTGGGAATACTTGTAGCCCGTAAGAGGTGATAAGTGGTTCAGTGCCTCTCACATTGTCGTCTCATCTGTACCCATAGCGTTCTCCACAGAGGACGCGTTGTCAATGAAAATACATGGAAGTTTTTGTTTTTCATTTGCTTTAAAACGTATGGGTTTATAGCATGGAGGTTTACCTGTGTTAACAAAAACTGTATTTCTGCTAGCATCACCCAATGTATATATCTCCCAAATTGTCGGCAATTTCATCTTTCACTGCAAACAGAAAAGAAATCAGACCCAATCGTTCAGTAGCAACACTAGATGACGACTTTCATTTTGCTTTACGTTTATTTCATTACTACATTTTATACCTTATATCAATTGTTATCATTATTGTATTCCCGTGTATAGTTGCAATTAGCATTCAGGCGCGAATTTGCAATAATGTTATTATCTACCAATTATAAACAGTAGGTAAACATTAAGTAAACAATGTTATTATTGGAGTCTGGGTTCAAGTTTAAATCATTCTTGTTTGTTTGGTAAAATTAAGTCCTTTGTTCATACGTACAAGTTTTGTTTTCAATGGTTCAGAACCCACCGTGCACTCAGAAACAGCTGTGAGACATGGACTGCTTGAGTTCCATATAGTCTCTACCAGACTGGCTATGTTGGCCATAATAGGGTGAATAATTTGCCAGGGGAGTTTTGCTACCAGAGAAGTTGGTCTTCGGAGGGGAAACATGTGAATCTAAGCGTGGACTGACTCCCCTGGCCAATTTCCCGACTTATTTGGAGATCCCCGCACCACCGTAGGAAGGCCTGGTGGAGGCTAGGTTCCATGACTCATGATCAGTCGTACTACTGGCAGATTATGTATATCACTGCACGATTGAACTACACACAGTCAAAGTAATTTTCCAAGCAGATGCTTGGCACAAATCGTTGCATCTTTCTGCCGTGTGTATTTTTGTTGAGAGGCCCTGCCGCCGCTTTCTCTGTGTTTTCCAGACCCTCCAACATTTGCGGTGAAATTATGGAGATAAGGGCTGGTTTAAGTAGCATGCTTGAAAAGTCATTCACGTTAAGGTCGTTAACAGCTGTGTACACATGGGCCCTGGGCAAGGGTTGGCCACTTCTTGACTTACATGTAGTGTCATCACATGAGGTAGATCTTACATTTTTCAAATCTTTTTAGGCGTTCAAAAATGTGAAAAATAAATCACATTTGGGCAGCATGTGGAAAATAGTTTATCAACCGTTAGCCCTTCCTATATTTACCGCAAAATAAGTTGCAATGTAATAAAAAAGTGCACCTAGGTTGTAAAAAATCCAATCCGAAAACCCTTATTTTTCAAACCCTTGCACCAAGTCTGGGACTCTGGAGGATGCCAAGAATGCCTTTAAGTGGCTTTTGTTGGTGCACACAATTTACGATGGGAAACTTCTTGTGGTGATCAAATGGGGTAACGTAGTTCCAAGGGATCAACTGGGATTCCGCGCCATCTGGAGTGTATATCCTAGCTACGCCGGCAGTCTTACATGTACATGTACGCGTACTTTAGATGTGAAGGAAATGTCCCATAATTTACAAGTAGCAGAACCCTCTGCAACACATGATACTTGATAGTGAAGCTCTCAGAGAGTCGTGAGTGCACAAATATATCAATGTGAGTACTTGCTCGGCATAGCAATTTGGTAGCGTTTTACTAACTATTGAATGTGCGACCATAAATATACATATACTTTATTCGTACGTGAAAAATATTCCGAAAGAGTTCAAAGAGTTGCAGATTGTAAGTATATACACGAAACGTAACGTTACGTATTCGGCCATTGCGTTGTACAGTAATTGACTTTCAGAGTCAGATCACGCGTACATATCTGAAGGAGAACCCGGTGGGATGTCTTTATTGATTGACTCTTAATTCTACTGCGTCTCGAGAGGGCCAGGACACTTTCTTTAAGATGCCTCCTGCGCCAGGAGGATAAAGACAGAACACTCCGAGCAATTGCCTTAAAACAAGTGTGGTATGGCAGCTGGGGTAAATACCCTTATATTGCGTCCTGATACAAAAATGTCAGTACTTCTTCTTGATCTTGATCTTGATTGGGTACTGGACAACGCCCCTCAGTTGGGGCAAAGCGTCCAGGGGGAGTGCTGCGCCTTAATGTTCCCTGAGGCGTTGGAGAACTGCCTCCTTGAACTTTGGAGCGTCTGTGATCTCCGTGACCTCGTACGGTAGAGAGTTCCAATCTCTCACGGTTTGTGGGAAGAAGGAATGTTTGTAGCAGTCTTTGTGAAAAGGTAGAGCCTTGTAAGAATTTGGGTTTGAGTGTCGCGATTGGCGCGGTACAGGCTTTAGATGAGTTTCGACCGGTAGGGCTACTTTGTGGTGTCTTGCTTTCTGTAGAATTGTTAGTCTATTTGCTGTCCTTCTGTTGCGTAAAGTGTCCCACCCCAAATCAGAGACAAGTTTGGTGACACTATCATGACTATGATACGAATTTGTGACAAATCTAGCCGCTCTTTTTTGAACGGACTCTAACTTAGCAATGTGCTCTTTGTGGTATGGATCCCAGGCAGCGCTGGAATACTCTAAATGCGGTCTAACAAGGGATGTATATGCATTTGTTTTGACTGATTTGGGGCAGTTATAAAGATTGCGTCTCACAAAGCCTAACGTCTTGTTAGCCTTGGAAGCACTGTACTGTATGTGTTGTGACCAAGAGAGCTGGTTGTTGAGTGTGACTCCTAAGTATTTGTGGTTGTTAGTCTCGGCTAGAACATGACTTCCTAATTTGTAGTCGTAGAGTTTAGGTTTACGTTTGTGGGTATAACGCATAACAAAACATTTGTCCGGGTGTAATTTCATCTGCCATGTGTTTTGCCATGTATCTAATGTATTGATGTCCTCTTGTAAGAGGGTGTGATCTCTGTCACTGTTTATCTCCCTGTAAATGACGCAGTCATCCGCAAAGAGACGGATGTTAGAGTTGAGGTTGTCGGCTAAGTCGTTAATGTACACTAAGAACAGTAGTGGTCCGAGCACAGTGCCCTGGGGCACTCCAGAGACTACCTCTGCCCACTCTGAGTGCTCTCCCCCAACTACCACTCTTTGTTTACGATTTTTGAGGAAATTAGAAATCCAGTGGAGAACCTTACCCCTAATACCATAATTTTGGAGTTTTAGGAGTAAGCGATCATGAGGTACTTTGTCAAAAGCTTTTGCGAAGTCGGTTATAATCATATCTGTTTGCGACCTGGTATCTAAAGAATGGGCTAAGTCAGTTGTAGTTAAAATAAGTTGGGTTTCACATGAACGCTTTTTCCTAAACCCATGCTGCTTGTCAGATAATATAGAGTATTTGTCAAAATGATCCATCATCTGTGATTGCACTATGTGCTCCATAACCTTACTACAAACACATGTAAGAGAAACAGGACGATAATTTGCAGGATCAGTCCTGTCCCCCTTTTTAAAGATGGGAGAGATATTGGCATGTAGCCATGGGGAAGGGATTTGGCCAGTTTCAAGTGATTTCTGACAAATAATAGTCAGAGCAGGGGCTAACTCAGCAGCTGCTAGTTTGAGGATCCTTGTTGGTAGGCCGTCTGGTCCACTTGCTTTGTGTGGATTCAGATCTTTTAGGAGTTTGGTGACTCCGTTTACATTGATGGAAAAGTCAGGCATAGTGGGGATAGAACTACGGGGGAGGCGGGGCATGTGTTCATCCTCTCGTGTAAAGACAGAGCTGAATTGGTTGTTAAGGATGTTAGCTTTGTTTCTGTTATCTGTTTCTAGCTTTCCTTTCTGCTTAAGACTAGGGATCCCAGTTGTATCCTGTTTTAAGTGTTTGATGTGCGACCAAAACTTCTTGGGGGAATCAGAACATATAGAATTGACATATTTACGGTAGTTTTGTCTGGTAGTCTTTTTTGCTCGTTTGCGAATAGTGCGGAATTTAGTCAAGTTCTCGGTTGTTGGGTTTTTACGATAAGAGTTGTAGGCTCGCTGTTTTTTCTTATGTATTTTCCTAACCTTGTTGTTAATCCAAGGTGAAAAATTATTATTGTTAATAGTTTTGGATGGGACATATTTGTCCATCACTATCTTGATTTTGTCCACAAATTCATTATAAAGCTCTTCTGTTGTGCAATTGTCAATGTTCCGTTTAGCTAAATTATTACTGTAATCCTGTAGCTCAGTTCTTATGGCGGTTTCATCAGCTTTTTTCCAAAGTGAAACACGCCTGGGGCTTTGTTTGATTTTCTTAGGTTTAACATTAACAGTAATAACTGGGATGCCATCATGGTCCCCTATACCTGGGATCAGAGAACAAGTTTCAACAAGTGATGAATTATTAGTTAAGAAAAGATCAAGGGTGTTATTGAGACGGGTTGGTTGATCCACAACCTGTTCGAGCCCAAAGTCATGTGTTAACTCTAAAAAATGTTTAGAAAGTGCACTATAGGGAGCGCTTGGGCTCACACTTAAGTTGTTCCAGTCTATACCAGGGAAATTGAGATCCCCCCCTAGCCATACTTGGCCACCTTGTGGTTTAATCTTGTTTAATGAGGCTCTCAGTTTATCTACAAAGTCAATGTCTTTTGCATAAGTATGCGATCTGTAACAAGAACCAATTGTAATCGGTTTGGCTCCTTGGATCTCCAAGGTTGCCCATACCGTTTCACACTCAGTGTCTAGATCTAATCTATGTGTAACTATCAAGTCGTTCTTGTAGGCAAGGAGAACACCCCCTCCCTTTCTCCCCAGTTCTCTGTCTTTCCTTATGACGGTATAGTCTGGGGGGAAAAGTTCACTACTGCCAACTGAGTCATTTAGATGTGTTTCTGAGCCTAGTATAATATCTGGAGAATGCTGGTCTAAGCATGCTGCTAGATCAGCAGTTTTGTTGCGTATGCCCTGGAAATTTATAACACATGTTTTTAATTTCTGTTTGGGGGGGCCCTTTGCGTCTACTTGGCTTGGCTTTAGCCTTAAGAGGCGATGAAGCGGCCAAGGGTGACTTGGCAATTCCCGGGTTTGACGGGTTGTTATGATTCCCAGAAGAGTTGGTTTGTGAATGTATCGAAGACAAACTTTCGAAACTGTTAGACAGCTCGAAGTCACTATTATTAAAGAGTGAACTTTCACTCTTTAATAATAGTGACTTCGAGCTGTCTAACAGTAGCTATTGTGTTCCGCCAGAACATTCACAAACCAACTCTTCTTGCAATTCCTGCCCTGATGGGAATCATAACAACCCGTCAAACCCGGGAATTGCCAAGTCCCACTTGGCAGCTTTGCCACACAAGAGACAAGGAAATTTGGGTTTGTAGGGGCCTGGATTTGGATGAACGTCCCCTGACTGTGTTAACATAACAAGGAGGGCTATAGATACAGAAATTGACTTGAGTGGGTTTCTAGGTGAGTTGGGTCTGTCTTTCTGGTGTTTGTGGAAACTCAGTAAGTTTAGTATGCCAGGAGTAAACTTAAAGTCAGAGTTTGGGGCCATGAGCAAGTTGGGGTTTGCTGGACCCTCCCTGTTTACATGGACTAACAGTTGGTTTGAGAGGGAGTAGAGTCCCACTATTATTACTAACAAGTTTAATACATTTGACCACATCATTGTTGCTTGTTCACGAAATATAATACTTGTTCCCAAAATACAATACTGTCTTAGATTATTTACTACTTGGCGGTGTGGTCAGGAGTTTGCTGGAAGTATGTCGCTAGTGCATGTGCGCACTTGTACCTATCGTGACGGTATAAGTGAAAAAACGGATTTGTAATATCTTAACAACCTGAAATTTACTAATTCTACAATTCAATTTTGTCCCTACCGGTCTACCGCTGCAGTCTTACCTTTGCCGCTCGCGACACATACAAATTACAGGCTCATATTTTAGCCGTAGCGGGTACGACTGGAGAAAACAAGATGGCTACCGCTAGGGGAGGTGGTCACGCGACCGTGGTCGCCCTCCCCCTTAGGTACTTGCGTGACTTTCGGTGCTTGTTGCTTCAAAACTGGGTTCCTGAGAGTGGAATTTTCGCTCAAATTCCGTTCCTGGGTGTTCTTGGGATCCTCCGGTGATGGTGTAGAGGACTTGCTCCTTGTAGTTTTGCCCGCGGCGAGAGTTTTAGGTGGTAAAGAACCCCCGTATCGCGGAAAGGTGTTCACACACCGCGCATGCGCACTCCCAATTACTTACATTTCGTGTCGTGAAACCACTAAGTATTAATTATGAACGTTATCGAAAGACTTCTGTTTGTATTGTCACCATTGAGCAGAACGGTGGTGGAAAGGGGACGTTTCCAGTTGTTACCTCTATATTTTGATATCTGTGATGTAGCCTGTGGATTTCCAACATTTTTGTATACAAGTAGCGTGTTTCTTCAGATGACCTCTGACCTCCGAAATTGTTCACAAAGTATTCTGGTGTATAATAGTGCAATTATAATGAATTCTTGTAACACAACCCAAATAGATTGTAGTCTGATTTTAAATTATCTTGTTAGATATGTTGTAGAGTTTTGATAAATGCTAGTGATAACGTTGTACTGCCATTCCTGTGTATTTGTCTGGCCTAACTTGTAAACTCCGATGTCAGCAACGCTGCCTGAGAGTCTGACAGGCGTAATGTACTTTGTCACATTTGCTATTAAATCGTTTCCACGTTGTATTTCGCGTCCTATCATTCAGATAGGCTTCCACAAAGTGCAAAACGCACTTTGTTGGTAGGTTTTGTTGAGTTCACAATAAGTGACCGCCTTGACGAGACTGGGTTTGCTCATTTTTGTCAGGAGACGAGCTGCTAAAATGCTCCTCTGTGTGAGCTTGATATCTTCCCCTTGTGTGTTATTACAAAACATGTCCAGAGACACCTGATGACGTCACAACAAGGGGCCGCCGTAACTACTCAGGTTTTCCGTCAAACCGCTCTTCTAAAGAAGCTTGGTATCCTTCCGTTGTGTAAATATGCTGCTGTCTTAATGAAATAAGCCATACTCTGATAACTGTGTTAAGTTCAAGTTCGACGAATGAGACATAAATCTACAACAGCATAATACACAATGAAGTACTTGCTATCTCACAACGCAGAACTGGATCCTTAAGCACGGTCTTGGGCCTTGGGTTTAGTCGAACGGGAAAGTATGTACAGAAAATCAATGAGCACGTAAGTTTAAGATGAAACCCTTAAAAATATAGCGGATGAGAGTGAGCTGTAAAACGCTAGAGGGGCTGAGTGATTAGAAGCTTGAGACACTTTAGATGTACCAGGCCCATAACTTCAAACATTTCTATCTTTATAACTGTGTCTACCCACAGAAACACGTTTAAAAGTTCAAAGTAGTGGGCAGGTCCTCAGATGGCGTGGCTTGTTAATGCACACCAATAAACTTTTGATCGTAAAATACACTTAAGCTAAGGCATCGAACGCAGCCAAGGTTTCTCCCTTTGAACACTTCACCGTCGATCGAAAGTGCGCCCTTGGACGAAAATAGGGGCATGTAATCCGCATGAAGGGACACCACACACCGATCGTAACCCTTGTAGTAGCGCCCATTTACTGATCTCTGTGGAAAGCCAAGGCCTCGTACTATCGTAACATTAGTAGTTTGTTGTAAATGTTTCATCGTTACAAATGGACTCTCTATATAATGTCCTTGTCCTTGATTAAGGTCTTGGTCGACTGACTGTTTGGCTGGGTTGTTAGGCCAGCTGAGACTAAATCGAGAAATCACAGGTTCGTTTCCTGACATCGCTGGCTAGACGTTCTAACTGTGTCCTTGAGAAAGGCACTTGACCCTTTTGTCCTCACTCAACCCAGGTCTACAAATAGGTACCTCAGTAACCTGACTTCAGTTGGAAAGGTAAAAGGCGTTGGAAAGGAAATGAATGGTCTCCGCCTTCCAATATCGTGCCTTACACACAATAGATGAACGAACAAGTCGCTGCCCCGGCGACCTTAAAAAGCCTATCGGGCAACCTTTACTCAAGGAAAGCGCCTTGCTTTACCTTTACCATTGCCTGTCAGTTTTGGGTGCAGCGGTAGTAGATCTGCAAAATATAAGAGACAAACTTTCTCTTGGGGGACTAAAATAGCCCTATGACTACATGTAATGAACCCTCGGTCCCTGACGTGAGCCATCTCCGCTGCGTCACCAGTGCGCCCCCGCACACAATCAGAAGTGATCATTACGACAGGATTCCGACCATCTGAGGACCATGTAATAGCCTTCATTAGCGCGGCTATACCTGCTGGTGGAGACATGTGATCGCCCACACATTGCAAAAGATCACTTAATTAGCGTGGCACATAGAAACATGACTAAAACCGAGAACGACACGAAACATGACGGATCTGTATCTGTATAGCCCGACGTAACACCAACTTCGAAGGCACGCGGCGAGGCAGCAGGTGGCTATATCACACCAAAGAGGTTACTAGTATATCACACTAGCTGACACACCTAACCTTTGCACATCTAGCTGCAAGCGTTGTTAATAGCTATCTACCAAACACCTGGCGGCCTATGTGAAACGAAGATGAGACAACCACGCGGGAGAAGGTAAGACAGAGGGGGGTAGAAAAAAATCTTCCAGCAACCTGCCCCCCTCCAACGGTATCATCCACAATCCATCATAAATCCAAGCTCGGCGATTCTGTGAATAGCCCTGCACTTTAAAGATCTATTGAGATTGATTTTTAGAGTGGAGAGGGATTACAAACACTGCAGCCGTCAGCGCTACCATAATTCCTCTGGTTCCATACACGGTTCGGTGACATTCAATCCAATATTGGGTACGTTCGACATATTGCAATTTATTTCCAAAGATTCACATGAGGGTAAAAGAGTGCAAAGTTGCATCTAACGGTAGTAATACAAATTTTACAATATCATCTATACAGTTATAAACTAATATTTGAAAAAAGTTCAGATGAGAGCATAAGTGGTAATCTATAGCAGATATAGGCAGCAACGATTATATATGTAGTTTCTAAGGCTAGGCATGTATATGTACCTAATATAAAGATGTAATAATCTTCTAAATAGTCCCTTCGAATGCTATCCAGCAGCAAGACCCAATAGGAGAAATGAAATTTAGCATCAATTTCATTAATATTGATTGATTAGGAAATTCGATTAAATAGATTATAAATTTGTAGAAGGTTCATTATACAATTGGAATTGTTCAGATTATGTTGTTCTTATAAGAACAAAATCTACCTTTGAGAAATGGTGACAATAACTATCAGACATAAAAATGGGTGAGCATGATGCAGTTTAATGCATGGTACAAAGGGCAATCTGTAAGGTAATTGATCATCAAACATTTAGAGTTTACTACTACAAAATATCAAATGTCACCCGAGCTCCCAGACATACATTCTCTGACCATAGATCAGTCAGCACCAGTTTACATGTCATTGAACAACATATTGCACTTTGGAGCTATAAACTTCAAATCAAACTGACATTCTAGAAACAAGTTCATTCTATAGTCTGTGTTGTGAATACATTTCAACATGGTAGCAACAGATAAATATGTAACATTTTTATCAATACATATCCCCCAGAGTCTGAAATCTGAGGCGAATCATTATTCACTGACGTTGAAGTTGGTGGGACTGACAATAGCACATACAAACCCAGGCTGGCGGAATCAATCTGGTTTCACACCACTGCTCAAGGGTTTCCTTTCACTTTCTGAGAAACCACCTGATGAATACTAATGAGGTTGGCAATCACCTGACTGCACACAGACAATACAGGTGCAGCGTAATGATTAATCTTGCACAGCTATTGAACTGATCGATGTGAACAACAAAACACTGTGGAGTGCAACAATCCCATCTGGGTTACTGAAACTACTAATTTGTTTACATGGATAATGATGAGGGTCTGATGACTTATTTTACATGTATCTGGAGAACAAAATGCACTATTCATTATAACAGATTACCAGGAAAGTCAGCAGCATCAAGGATCTAAATGGTAGCAGCTTTTTCTGGGAGATAGAAAAACTTCCAATGGTTTGTAAGAGGGGTAAGAATAATATAGGATTTTGAGAAGGAAATGGTCTAGATGAGTCATAATGCTAACAGAAGCAAGGAATCATTGAAAAACTGTATCAATAAGTGCACTTGGGCAATGTTGTTTAAAAATATATATAGACGTATAAAATAGAAAAATAAATGATACATAACGTTACATGTATTTTCTTTACCATGGATAACCCTAAAGCCTCTGAAAACAGGGTAAGAGACAGATGGGTACAATCACTACTCTTTGCCTGCACAGCTACCACCTTAGCCTGTTTCAGAATTCCCAGGGGTACATACAATGCATCATACTTAGAATTCTATAGACTTCTTAGCAGTCTTAAGTGTGGGTGTAACCCCTTCAGCAAGCTGCCTGTGTAGAGTCACCAGATCAGAGGCACACGGCTTATGGGTCCCCGGCGTGGAGTCTATGTCAAAGTCAGATGACCCCTGGGAGTCTGATAGTGTAGGGGTGAGTGGACAGGACACCACACTGCGAGAACTACCTTGTGACAGGGGTAACTCCTGGTTGTCTGTGTGATGTGAGCTATTGGAGCATAGGATAACACTTGGGGTGCTTTCTACACTCTGCTGTGATAAAGACGTGCCCTGGTGTCCATCATCATGTTCTGTCAGGTCAATACAGGGCACCAGGGCATCACCTTGTCCAATATTGGAATGTGAGGTTTCTTTTGGCTCTTTTGTGAGGGAATGTGAGGGCTCTTTTGTACCATTTACTTCAAATGCTTCATTTTCTAATTGCATATCTCCTACTTCATCTTTCCCAAATTGAGACTTCTTGAGATCAGTGTAAGCAAGGCCTGTTTGGCTCAGGATATGCTCATGGTTTTCTTCCAAAGCTGCATTCTTGTCTTTGCTGATTTGCTCCCCTTCCCCCATCTCTTCCTCCTCCTCCTCTCCCTCACTGATGTAGGATGGCTGACTGCCTGTTTTAGGTCCATAGTCCTCTTCCTCTTCATCGTCTGACTGTTTTGGATCTGATTTTTCACATCTGTTATCTACTCCATTATCAGGCTTTGCAATATTGCCCTCCATCCCTTGTGTAGGATTTAAGCTCTTCTCCCCTTTCTTCCCAGTCTTTGATGCAACAAACACAGCTGTGTCTTTCTGAGCTTCAGTGGTTATTTCGTCTTTACCATTGGTAACTGAGATTGGATCAGCACCATTAGTGCTGGTGTTGGCTTCGACAGGGATTTGTGGTTTGGTGGAGATGAAGATTTTCCTCTTTTGCAGCGGAGGTGTGTCATCATCATCACTGAACAAGTTTTCATCATCCTTGTGGACAACTTCTGTTGGAATAAGAGAACATTTTGTAATGTTGAGCTATTTCTAGAGACTGTGGATTGACAAGTTCCATGGCCTTACACTTCGCTCTAACCCTATCCCAAATTTCTGTAGCCATGGAACACATCACGCACGTCAATTCCATGGCACTAGTACAAGTCCTCCACGTATGTACATAGAGTTCATTGCTAAATCAATGAATTCCATGGCCCCAAACAACTGCAAGTCATGGAGTTCATCACTAAGTAAATGAATTCCATGCCCCAAACTTGTACAAGTCATTGCCCCCAAACTAGTACAAGTTATTGCTGTGGAATTCATCACTAAAATGATGAATTCCATGCCCCCAAACTAGTGCAAGTCCCTGAGACTATTGCTGTGGAATTCGTCACAAAAAATGATGAATTCTATGTCCTCAAGCTAGTATAAGTCCCTGCAAGCCTTCCACCGAAATGGATGAATTCTACAGACTCATCAATCCACAGTCTAGGGATATACCTGCTATGTTCAAATCACAACAAAGCACCTAGTATAAAAAATAAGCCTGTGCCAAAGACAGACAAGAAAGCCTGTGGATGACAAATAATTTGGCAGTTTCCCAGCCTTAATTACCTTGCTGTTTTCTCTTGAGAGCTGCCCTCTGTAACCTGAGGGACCCGAGTGGCTGGTAAGAAACTAGCGTTGACTCTGGCTGGACACTTCTCGTCAAGTCTCGTAACCTTTAGGTAGAGAAATACATTGTGTCATTTCTTTCTTTTCCTTAACAAAGCAAAACAATTTGAAGCAATTCTTACATCAAAGAAGAAGACAACGAACAAACAAGCAAGATCTATCTACAACACACATTATACATTTATCACTAAAAACAGGGGAGACAGAAGTAACAGAAAGAAATGTATCCTCTACAGGCATGTCTATGTTGAAACCAATACATGTACATTATTTAAAGCATGCTTTTCACATCAAAGTAAAGAAAATATATCTCCATACATCACATCCATGCTAATAACTAATATCTATCATCATAAGGAGACAACAGAATAAACTATATTTTCCTGTTTTCCCATTTTACTGTCCATATCTCCAAGGAGAACCCTGTCTATGTGAAAGAGGGCAGTGTTAAGTATCAAATAAAAGCCATTTTACCTGTCCTCTGCCTCCTCTAAGGTTGTTCCCACAGGTGCTACATTAGCATGGACTGTCTTTGGTCGGATATACCCCACAAAGTCTCGGATCTACAGGCAGAAATTCCCTTTAAGATGCCATCAATCATCAACAGCCCACATCATAAATTGCCTTGAGGTAAGCTGAAGGTGAACACCAGCAATCATTCAAACAAGGGTGAGGTGACCTCACAGTTGAGTTATGCCATCCATGGTGTAATATGCTGTTAATCATATATACCTGGCTTCTGCGTGCGTGCGTGCAGTAAAGGCTTAACGTTTCTTTTGCATATCAGCAGCACTGCACCAGAAGCAAATGTTCCCTGGTATTTATGTTGAGAAAAATATAGCTTTATAACAAATTTGTGCTTTGTAGTAGTTTTATGTATAAATCATAATGTTACCATTACAAACAGGAGAAAAACTCCAACAATGACTCCCTACAATTTCACTAACATTTGAATTACAATGTACCTGCACTAGGTATTTAAGTTTTTTTACATTCTAGGCAATTGTGCAATGTAGCAAATCAAACTTTATCCAAAATAAAGTTATGAGTACATAAAATTTTATGAGTACATACAATTATATTCTATGAGAATAAATATAATTCAGCCTGGTTCTCACCTCTGTATAAGAAGAATGGAAAGAAAAACAGACTCTGTGATGATGTCTGGAGCCTTTCCTGGGGGGGGGGGGGCAAAGAAATTGTTGCATTTCTTAAGAGAACATACATGTACAGGCACAAAGCTAAAAATCACATGTTGATATTGTAACATAAACAAGAACTGTCTAGTATAATGTAGCAATAATGCTTGCATAACTTATCAACTTATTTTTTTCACCAAGTCTAGACACTTTTCAGATAGAATTGCACATTATGTAGATTCATCTAATATGCATACATTCGCTACATTTGTATCTGTTGTTGTGTGCCAGTAGACTCAATCATAACAGCATCCAACACTGTTCAAATACCTGACAATAATGTCAACATAATATCCTGCAGCACCATTTCACATATTCGTCCTGTTATCTACCATCCCCAGAGTGATGATTAGGAAATCTGGGAAATTACTTTCTCATTTCAATCCAACTTGTTTCCATCGACTTTCAAAAATACATTATTTTCTCATTTGCTGATGTACCACAACACATAGCTTTAGTCAAAACCAATTTCCTTTTGGCGGCCTAATTCACAGGATAATCGTCAATAAATTACCAAAGTGTGATAGCAGTCAGTAAATTGATCGGTAATGGCTGATTGCCATCGAGGAAACCTGCAAGTTTCACCGAGGCAGACTGTTTAAGTTCATTCCTATAGCATCATCCATCAATATTCTTTATAGAGAAACTGAACCGTTTTCCAGCTAGACAATTTGAGTGGCATCTGGATAATATCCTCTTCCACTAGTTTTGGCAATGGATCAGGACACAAGATTTTATACATGATCTAGACACATATTAGACTTTGTGCAATTTTCTTAAGTTGGCAAACATGCATGACGTAATTTTCCAACTCAGAACTCCAAATTTTCCTGCTGTCAATGTTCATTGTTTGAAATGAGCTTAGATTTGCAATGATTATACAGATGTTGTGGCAGGGCTCTGGCCAGCTTGAAATCTTTTTCCGTCAGCCAATTCCCATTGTCGTGAAAATTAAGTTAGAAAGACGGAACTGAGACCTTGAAAAACGTTTTTTTAATGAGATTATCGTATGCGAAAGGGCGCTGACACACATTGTCAACAATCATAACAATAGCAAGACAAACAGTGTGTGGCTTTTACGGCCGTGGACAGCGTCCCCAAACCGCCTGTTGCTTCCACCAAGAATTTTTGTCTATCGAGGTTGACGGATTGGTTAAAAAAATTTTCTGTCACATGCAGCAAATTTCCGTCAATTGACGGAAAAACGGACGCTGGCTAGAGCCTTGTGTTGTGGTGAAGTTTGCTTTACCTGATGACGTCCCCTGGACCTGCATAAGCTGTGAACCACATGGTGGAGGGTGTGACACTCATGACCTCCAGCTCATGTGGGGGAGGGGGGCGGTACTTACAGGGCAGCGGGTGCCGACCCTTCTGGTACCTCTCCTGTCAAGAAACATTTATAGTCACCATCTCCAGGGAAAATTCCCTCAGGCCTTCTTTCTGCTACTGCTGAGCAACATACTGGAACCAAAATTTGATTTGTGTATCCTAATTGATTTTACAAAAGGAATGCAGTGCAAGATCTAGAAGTATGAATTAAAAGACAACAAAGCATTAGAAAATGTGTTCTTTAAATCTATCTATAAAATTTGTTGAGCCATCTTTCAAATCTTTGCTTGCTCAGTGGTCACAGCTTCCAATGATAAGAGGGTGTAATGAACAAGGAACAGATCATTTTGTCCCAAGCTAATCTTGACCATGGGAGGGGGCTATCTATCATTGTATTACATACATTCATAATTAACGGTTGAAACTGTTACTACTACATATTTAAAAGAATTTGGACAATGTTTCACAAGACCAAGGGAGACTTTTCACTTTGTCCTCTTTCATACAGTGATATAGTTTTGACTAATATACAAACATACAATAAATGTCTATTAATTGTATGCATCAGGATATGATTATATAACAATGAAATGATTTATAATGACGGTTCGACCAATGCATGAAAAGATGAAGGATCAACTGATATGTACAGGGTACAATGTATGTCATTCGTAATTCTTGTAACAATCCTCATCATGTTACCAAAACTCATGGCTGAAACCAAGTTGGTGCTGGAAGGCAAAAGGTTAAATCACTAACCAGCCATCTGCAGGCATGGATCTGTGTCTCTGACGGATCAGAGGTCAAACACTGGAAGATTTCTGGAATGGCCTGATAGATACTGGGGTTGTTTACATGTACCTGGAAAAGCACACAATACTTGTGATACATATAAGTCGTATGTGCAGTAAACAGCAACAAGTAATATACACAATGTACATGTAAAACACACTTAACTTAGATTCTTGCATCATCTCAATCTCATTCTAATGATGGTAACATAATTCCTTAATAAATAAATTATTGAGGAAGATGTCAAGCCTACGAGTGTAATATGTTTTGGATTGATGTCTATGTAGCTGATTGCATATAATACAAAATGTATATGAATGTACCCCCACAAAAACTAATAACATAAGCAGACTTTAACTAACTGATGGACTGACACTTTTGAGTGATAACCTTAATCTAGAAAAACTCATTTTGTTCAAAATGCAGACTGATAGCCTTCCTTAAGCAGACTCTATGAGTCAGGTTTCTATTGAAAGCTTGCAACATGCTTTTTTTAAAAATGAAATATCAGTTATAATTGCCTCCAGATTCTTGCGGGCAGTCTCTGTAGAGGAAATCGAGGACAATTTGAACTCATGAGAATGAGAATGAATTATTTGTAAAACATCACAGCCTATTAGGCTGAATCGTGTAATGCATTACAAGGGAGAGTGCTCACATATCATTCATGTTGTCCTTTCAAATTACAAAATTCTATTGGAAAATAATCACATTCATAATTCCCCCAAAAATCTAGACTGATACAGCCTTACAGTCTTATTATTGAGCAACTGTTGGCAGTTGGACAAAAGCAGAACAATGTTCAGGGCTTTCGCTAGTGCATTTTAGGATAGTGGGCCACTACGCTAAAATTTGTGACCACTACGCTAAAATAAGGGCCACTACGCTAATTTTTAACTAGTGTAGTGGTGCTTTGCTGTCATTTGCTTGTTCAACAATGTCTGAACAATGAAAAATGATGATATGCCATTCATATGTGATGTGACAGATTGCCAACTTTTATCTCTACATCGTCAAAATCTCACCGTGGAGGGGCCAAGACCCCCCTTCCACACTTCCAAACCAATCTCCTGATTGGTCGCTTCGCTATCATGCCATTCCCACTAGTACTATGCTAAAATGAAATCCTGGCTAGAACCCTGAATGTTGGATGATAGGGTACCAAGTGATGAGTGGTAGATCACCTTCATGTCAAATCTCCTGCAGAGTTCTATGAAGAGGTACTCGTAGCCGTACTTGGCCTTACAGTTCAGCCTCACCACATAGTGGGCACCTCTGCTGATCCAGCTGGAGACAAGACAATATTACACACAATGAGAACATCTGGTGATCTTCTCTTGATTTCTTATTTTTAAAGTACTACATATGAAATATCAACTAAGATACTAACGCTAGTTCACCTTTATCCGCTGGGTAACCTTTATCCGATGTTTAAGAAAACTGCGTATTTAGGGATGTCAATGCGCAGACTGTGGTTTTAAGTCGGTAAACAAGCTGTATGTTAAAAATATTGCACTTTCAAACCACTGTCCATCCACCTGATATCCCTAAACATCCCCTGGTTTTAAAACAATGAATATAGGTTACCCACGGATAAAGGTGAACTAGCCTTATATAATACATATAGTATATCGACCTTGACCTTTGTCTTACCAACACCTACCCACACCAAATTTCATAATTGTAATCCATCAAGAGGTTCTTGAGTTATGCTGTCTACCAAAATCCGGAAACACAAAGACACACAGACACACCCAAAATAATTACTCCATTTATCTCCATTTTTCATGGCGATGATAAATTATAGAATAAAACCACACATAAAGATAATGAGTCATAAAAACCAACACCATCAATCACACAAATGAAGACCAGTTCATCTCACCTTTGCACCACATTGATCAGTGCTGTGCAGCAGTCCTCCTGAAATAGTGGAGAACTTCATGAATAAATAATTTTCAATTTCACTGAGTATCTTGCCATAGCTACTGGATAAAAATAAACCATAGATGACCCCATGCCCTTTCATCTACAGATGCAGCTGGTATCAAGGTCAAGGAAGTACCAGCACAATTACATAGATGAAGGCTAGTCATACAGGACATAATATAGTAATTTACAAAATATGTCGTAAACATGGATATCAGGTAATTTCCCACTGTTTGATTTATCATGATTATACAGCATGTACACAACATTTTGGTTTGGTTTGGCCTGACAGAATTCAACTTCTGAATAATTGAATCAGTACTAGTGGGGGGTTTAAGAAGAGGATTTCATACTATATTGCCTCTTATCCAAACTGTATGATATCACATGATAAGAAAGATAACCAGATCATCATCATACTCTATCATCAGAACCAACAAAATTTTTAACTAATTAAGTAACAAAACTTCAATAATTAAAGATTTCACACCAAAAACACATTTTAATGCCCAATACCCAATGAACACCATCCCAGTGAGGTATAATTGATAAGGATGATGTAGTTACCCTGCAGGGGATGTACTTACCCTGGAGGGAATGTACTTACCCTGGAGGGGATGTACTTTGCCTCTGGGACCAGGAATGTGGTATCAACATACAGGCTCTGGATATTCTTAAGTCTGAAATCAATAAATAAGAGATGAGATATGATCAGGCCAGGTCACATGGAAGGACCTCTTCCACTAGGCAAAGATACTTATAAGGGTACAGACGAGTTGTTTCAGGCCTAGACAAACACACTAACATTAAGATATATCATTCATCGTAAGCCATTTATATCAACATAATATTTCATAGTATGAATATCACTAATGACTTGATTTGGAGTTTTACTAGGAATGATACATGACACAAAATGAAATGTAATCAAATAATAAATCAGTTGATTGACTGCTCTACAATTTTAAAACTATAGTTTATTTGTTTTCTTCATATCTTACCCTGTAATTAAAATGATTCATATTGTGATTGGTAGCTTCATATACTTGCAGGCTAAAGGAACATCTGAAGGAACTCACTAACTCACACTCACTCACACACACTAACTCACTATCCGGTGAACACATGAAAATAAGCCTGTATTTTGAATGATTTGTACTGCGATTGATATAAATTCATTTGTATGTTATGAACGTCAGCAAGATTTTACGTAATTCAGCCTTTTGGCTGCTGTATATTTTTGTTTTCAATAAACCAATCAACATCATCTACGGACCTGTCCCCCTGATGTAGATGTTGAAACTGTGCTGCGCCCCCCACAGGCAGTCTGAAGTCTCCTGTGTACAGTACTGTACCCTCCGATCCCTCGAACAGAAACCTGCAGAGGGGGTGAAACACATGACACAGACTGCCAGGCTTGTGTACTTTGTACTTAGTACATTAACCTGATAATGAGACATCCATATCCTGTTCTGGCTCTGTTTGTTCCTTTGATCTGGACCACATTGAATATGTTGGCACACATTTGTAGAGTTTCAAACAACTGGTCTTTGAAAATTAGCAAGTCAAGAGATCTAATTGGCATCGAGTCACACGCTACCGGACAATAAGGGCATGGTGACAGGGTTTTAATAGGCTTTGAAAGTTTGAATGCCATTACACTACTGCTTCTTAGACAGGGCTCAAAAATCACTTGGGGTAATAGGAGCACTGGTGCATCTGATTTTGAAAATAAGGTGAACAAAAAATTCTGTGCACACAGTATACAATGATTAAAGTAGAATGTCTACCATTCACAATTACAAACCTTACTGCTCCTCTCCTGTCATCCTCCTACGCACGGTCCCAACGGCTATCTGACTGCTCAGCCTATTGGGCCCTGCTATCCCAGGCCCTACCCGCACGTATTGGGCTTTTTGTTGTCTAATCTGTCTCGCAAAGGCCGCTGGGAAGCTATCAGCCAATCATGTTACGTCTTACATAGCACCATCCTCCTACGCCCGATTCCCAACGGCTGACTGCCCATATAAGGGTAAGCTCATTAATATCCCAACGGCTGACTGCCCATATAAGGGTAAGCTTATTAATATTTATAAGCAGGGCGGCGAGTTTGTGGCGACAATCATAATACCTGGGGGTAGGGCCTGGGATAGCAGGGCCCAATAGGCTGAGCAGTCAGCTAGCCGTTGGGACCGTGCGTAGGAGGATGTTCTCCTGTTTGACATTTTTCAACCCCATTGACTTTTTTCCTTCCTACTCTCCACAAGCTACATAGTTACCACATCAGCTTCTTCTTATAGTGCTTAATTGAAGTTAGTGTTGTTTGCAGCTGCAGTTACTCAGGAATCTTGATAGTTGCATGCAAAACCTTCACCTTACTTAGACTCATCATCCCGTATTATCCTGGACCATCTAGTTCATCCAGATTTGTTTCAAAAATGGGATGATCCGAAAATCCAACTTTAAAATCTTATACAACTACTACAACAGAGATTTCATTATTTATGCTGACATTTGAATGTCAAGTACATTTGTATAAGCTACTAGTATATGCTTGAGTGCCATGGGTAGTACATTTACAATATATAACACTACAAAGATATTTTGGATGCAGCCGCTGGGTGCGGGGATGCATAATTGAGGGCACAAAAGTGCACATGCACCCAATATTTTGAGCCCTGTGAGAAATGTTCAATTACTGAGGTCTAAAAATAATGAGGAACGTGAGGACCAGGGCTGTCTCCAGCTTCAAATTTGTTTCTGTCCCACTCACTGTTTTGGGGCCCACGTTGTTCATCTAATCTTACAAAAGTACATCTGCAACATTTTCATCTTATTTCTGGGACGTAAGGGGTAAAAGAATTTTCCATCCCAGGAACAAGCAAATTTCAGGATGGAAGGACAGGTCCTGGAAACAGTCCTTGCGAGGGGATGGGGGCCAAATTATTCTATTGCAAGCAGAACAGAAGATAATGGATTCCAGGCTCTAAAAGCAGTACACTCACTCCTCTTCTTCATAATACTGTAGAAATGGGTGCATCACTCGACTTTTCTGGATATAAAGAGAAAACAAGGGTCCGTCTGTGTTGGAAGGACTTACATGACAGACCCAGGACAGTGGCCTGCCTGTAGAAGGGTCACCAGCAGACTGTGTTCCTGTAATAGCAAACAGATGGGGAACAGCAAAAAACAAATTGGTTTGCACAGTTCTACAAAGAATCATCACTCAAATGACCTTACTGTACAGCACACATAATTCATTTGTTTGCCTTGCATAGCCAGTAAACCACTGTTAGGCATAATAACACCAAGGAGGTTTCAACCTCCTTGATAACACACGTACGGTACATTGTAGGTGCAAGATGCGTAAGACAGGACTGACCCTACTTCTTTTGATATGTAAGTGTGGTTGGATCTTAAACATGTTCAAGGTGTGGCTCTTCTCATACACGTGTCTTAACCAATATTCAATATAAACAAGATGTGTGTAAGGCACATTTCTGTATGTATAACTAAATTATACACAACTTACCTTCCCAGTAATTTCATCTGTGACTGTTAAACTTGTGGGTGTATCAACTGTTACAGTTTCCTATAACAAAAAACTTACAGGTCAAAAGTAAGAACTCATATGCAATAAGGCAAACCCCTTCTCAATAAATATGAATCTTAATCATATTCCAAATAAGCTACAAAGCTTAAAGCATGCGAAAATGAATTTTAGATATTTTAGTTAATTGCTATTGCATCTTAATGGATTTTCCATTACAAAAAGGAGAAATTAAAGGTCATCAATTGATATATACTCTGCATACTTACAATATACGGTTCCAGCGGTTTAAACTGTTTCTCTGTCAGCAGTAAGGCCTTGGTGATGTCTGAGCAGTAAAGTCGAGTTTTCAAGCTGAAAGCAAGAAAATGATTGTGAATGGGATCAGTTAGGCATAGTGCTACGTTGAAAAAGGTCTTGTTTTGGGCTACTTTGGGGAAACCAGAGATCGTGAATGGCTCGGCGCAGTAGGCAAGACTCTAGGGAAACCAGGGATGTGCAGAAACCAGGAGGAAAAATGGATCTTCATGCGGCAGATACGCAAAAACTGTTATCGCTTATGTGTGTTTCCCCAATGTTGCAGGGAAGCAATGCTGTAACGTTACATTACCTTTTTCCTTGTGATCATTCCCCCAGCTAGTTTCATTGTTCATGACAGAATCTATAGAATGTCACACCTGGTCCACTATCAATCATCATAAGTATGGCACATTTACTATAGATTGAAGCTTAATGGTTTTATTGATTTCAAAGATGTCATTATAACATCTATATGGGAATTGTGAATAGTGACGTTACCTTATCTAACAACAACATTATTGGTAACTTATATGGGAAGGTAACCTAACGTTGCAAGTACAGTAAAACTTTGCTAAGGTCAAAGGTGTGGAATAATTGAAGATTATCTTCTCACCTGGCCTTTAATCTTGACAGGAAGCCGGGATTATCCAACCCAACCATGTGATCTGGAAATGAGGATTACAGTAATCATAATTTTAAGTGTCGTTCTCCAATATTATAACGTTATAGCAAAATCTGTTCTGATATAATTTCAGCACTTGGGAGTTCGGTGGGAGGGTGGATTTCTTACCTCTGTGTGCATGCGAAAGAAAGAAAGCCCAGGACTCCAGATTCTCTCCATCAAATCTATCGATTGACAAATAGCGATACTCAGACATGCGGCCTCCAAAACAACTCATTTTAGGAGAAAAACAGTATTAAAATTTAAGGAAACGAGTTAGTTTCTGTTTGGCGGGCAAGTTTTGACATGAAAAGGTCAGAGGTCACCAACATAAAACACGCTCACCGCTTCTGCGCGCCATCTAGCAGTGTTAAAAGGAAGTGCATAGGAAAGCCAGGGATTTCTGAACAATGTCTAAATCGTCTGTTACTTGAGGTCTCATTGATGTATTACTCCGCGAGTGGACACCCTAAAAGAGATCCGAGCCAAAAAATAAACGGCTGCACGGACGCATGTTTTCAGCTGCGAGAAATTCCTTTTTGGCCAGCGGATCTGATCTCAAAAGTTAGATTGGTAAAGGCTTGTTTGTAACTGTAGAAATTAGCAGGTAAAGGTTTGCAGCCGCGCGCTAGGTCGGAGGTACACAGTCGTGGGTTCTGAGTGGTGCGGTTGTACAGTAGGAGCGAAAAGTGCCTTTTGTGGGGATTGACTAATCGTAGTTACCTCCATGAAATGTCATGGAGGTTATATTTTACCCTGCGTTTGTCTGTGTGTCTGTGTGTAAACAAGATAACTCAAGAACGGCTGGGTGGATTGGTTTCATACTTGGCATGTTGGTGGGGTGTGGTGAAAGCTGGAAATGATTAGATTCTGGGCCCCCTAGCGGCTCCCCTTGGAACTGCAGTGGGCCATTGGGCCATCTCGGTCATTTTTGGACCCCGAAAACTTTCCGCAGGTCCGCGCCTTTGCAAAAATGCCATTTTGGGCCCAAAACGGGCCATCTCGGCCGGTGTGGGGAAATTTCATTTTTGGACCCCGAAAACTTTCCGCAGGTCCGCGCCTTTGCAAAAATGCCATTTTGGGCCCAAAACGGGCCATCTCGGCCGGTGTGGGGAAATTTCATTTTTGGACCCCGAAAACTTTCCGCAGGTCCGCGCCTTTGCAAAAATGCCATTTTGGGCCCAAAACGGGCCATCTCGGCCGGTGTGGGGAAATTTCATTTTTGGACCCCGAAAACTTTCCGCAGGTCCGCGCCTTTGCAAAAATGCCATTTTGGGCCCAAAACGGGCCATCTCGGCCGGTGTGGGGAAATTTCATTTTTGGACCCCGAAAACTTTCCGCAGGTCCGCGCCTTTGCAAAAATGCCATTTTGGGCCCAAAACGGGCCATCTCGGCCGGTGTGGGGAAATTTCATTTTTGGACCCCGAAAACTTTCCGCAGGTCCGCGCCTTTGCAAAAATGCCATTTTGGGCCCAAAACGGGCCATCTCGGCCGGTGTGGGGAAATTTCATTTTTGGACCCCGAAAACTTTCCGCAGGTCCGCGCCTTTGCAAAAATGCCATTTTGGGCCCAAAACGGGCCATCTCGGCCGGTGTGGGGAAATTTCATTTTTGGACCCCGAAAACTTTCCGCAGGTCCGCGACCTTTGCAAAAATGCCATTTTGGGCCCAAAACGGGCCATCTCGGCCGGTGTGGGGAAATTTCATTTTTGGACCCCGAAAACTTTCCGCAGGTCCGCGCCTTTGCAAAAATGCCATTTTGGGCCCAAAACGGGCCATCTCGGCCGGTGTGGGGAAATTTCATTTTTGGACCCCGAAAACTTTCCGCAGGTCCGCGCCTTTGCAAAAATGCCATTTTGGGCCCAAAACGGGCCATCTCGGCCGGTGTGGGGAAATTTCATTTTTGGACCCCGAAAACTTTCCGCAGGTCCGCGCCTTTGCAAAAATGCCATTTTGGGCCCAAAACGGGCCATCTCGGCCGGTGTGGGGAAATTTCATTTTTGGACCCCGAAAACTTTCCGCAGGTCCGCGCCTTTGCAAAAATGCCATTTTGGGCCCAAAACGGGCCATCTCGGCCGGTGTGGGGAAATTTCATTTTTGGACCCCGAAAACTTTCCGCAGGTCCGCGCCTTTGCAAAAATGCCATTTTGGGCCCAAAACGGGCCATCTCGGCCGGTGTGGGGAAATTTCATTTTTGGACCCCGAAAACTTTCCGCAGGTCCGCGCCTTTGCAAAAATGCCATTTTGGGCCCAAAACGGGCCATCTCGGCCGGTGTGGGGAAATTTCATTTTGACAGACGGATTTCTGCTTACCGGCCGGATTCCTGCCGGTATTAGACGGATTTCTGCCCGCTGGCTGGATTCCTGCTGTTCGGACTGATTCCTGCCGGACAGACGGATTCCTTCTTGATGAATGTATCCTTGCCAGCTTATTGTGAGAGAAAATAAATTGCTAGATAAATTGCTAGCATGCCGTTGCCTTGGAGACAACGTTAGCGGCAACAGCCTGTGTATTTGAATAGGTAAAACTTAGGCCACAGCAAGTAAATTTTATGGATGACATCAGCGCGCTCATTAATTTTCGCCTGATTTCAGAAAAGAGAACTAGAATTTTTTTCTTCTTCTAAGGAAGGCTGGATAGACAAAAATGGGTAAAGGTTGTGTTGTAACCTAATCATTGAATGTAGAATTGACACTAGAGACTCTGTAAGCATTGACTGTAGTTGCAGAGGTGCAACTTGATAGATAGTTGTAAAAGTGGCACAACTATGGAAGCTACGAGTGTAGTTGCCAACATGGTTAATGATACCAGTCTACCACACTTGTGTCACTCTAACTACACTGCTGCACTTCTTAAATACAGGAATGAATGTCTTGTTGGCTGTGATGCCATATTTTGTCACTTCAAGTCTTGTTACAACGTCTATTTTGAAAATTTACCATCTTGTTTTTTTACCCATCTTGTTTTTTTTTTCGCCCTATCTCATTATTTTTGCAGTCTTCAGAGGATGTCATCCATGAAATTTACTTAATGTGGCCTTATGATTATTTACTTGACAGAAGGTGCCGGGTCGGGGCTCAAATCTGACCGGAGGACGGAAGGGTGGTGTAATAGGCCGAAAGTGCGCTGTTGTCTCCCTAACTTTTGCTCCCTATTGCTTGGTGATCGTTATAGCTGAGCATAGATTTGTCGTATTTCCTGAAAAGCCCGTGGGTTGTATTATTTTTGTGCGAGGAGTAGTTTGTCGGGCGTTGGTCGGCCAGCGAAACCATTTTTGTATTAGTCCGCTGCAACGGTGATGCGGTTTTTTCGCCTGATGACCCAAATAGCATCGTTTTTCATGCGATTTCGAAGAAATTACGTCATCGGAGATTGCAAAAAAGTTATCACAGGGAATTTTTCATTTTCATTTTACACAAACATGAAGACGTTAGCTTCTCTACCACGTAGGCCGTTATCCTGGAAAAATTAGTTTTTTCCAAGCAACTTCGATCAAAAAAGTGTTAAAAAATGATAGTTTTCGGGTCCAAAATTAAAATTTTACTACATATTCTACCCAAAATAAAGAGGCAACAGACGATACCAATAGGTTTGTCGGAAAGAGGCATTAAACGGCTTTTCACCATATTGATTAAGTTTCGCGTCCTACGTTTACTAGCAGAACAGTAGCCCTTCGGCCTGAGGCTGACCACCAACCTCCGAAATCGTAAAAGAAACTCCGGTCCGAGACCAAAATGATGAAATCACCTAAACCTCCAGAGATTTAGTCTAATAATACATGTCTACACAAAAGGGAACATAACCATAACGTCAGTTTGGCAACTGTTGCTCAGCTAACTCTATGCATCACCTTGAGACTTTACTAAGCAGGCCCGTGGAAACGATTTGTTTGAAGAAGGATCTGTAAAAATACGCGCGGCAGCTTTAAAGCTATAAACAATATTCTATACAGCTTCAGACGCTCCTGACCCGTACAGATGAATTCGACTGCATGGCGGCTGCCTCTGTTTGCATTGACGTAGGTTTGAAGCTGTCATGAATCTCACGCATTTCCTGGCAAGCGGCTGTCAGAATCATCAAATTGCTTTCCTTTTGTTCAAATTTGCTTTGTCAAGTGCTACTTTTGCAGCCTCATCTAATTGCAATAACATCTTATACGTGCCATGTGCACAAGAATTTAAAACTAACCTTCTGAAAGACACTCCGAACATTGTAAGGATTTGCATTCACTTTCCATGTTGTCCCAAGATAAAAGATCTCCAACATTCTAATGATATGCAACGAGGCTCCTTGAAGTGACATATGATGGAAAAAATGAAACCCTTCACCTTTCTGGGCGAAAATCAATGTACGTTCCCGTCTGCAAGCGTTACCTGTAGACTAAATCATGTATGTAACGGCCATTATATCCATGAAAACACTACCTTCGTGCGTGCGTGCGTACGTGCGTGTGTGTGCGTGTGCGTGCGTACGTGCGTGCGTGCGTGCGTGCGTGCGTGCGTGCGTGCGTGTGCGTGTGTGCGTGTGTGTGCTGTATGGACAGCTTATATAGGGGGAATCTGGCGATGGCTCATTAGGATATGTGGTAGGTGGGCAGAGGTTGAGAAGACAATCAGCAACTACTATACAACTACTACGGCACTACAGCGTATAGTACAGAGAGTACGGTTTCGGACGGATTTGTAAAAAAAAATGAAAGGCAATAGCTCAAGAAGGATCCCGCAGGTCGCTTTTCAGTACTATTGTAATACTAATAGTAATAGTAATAGCATACTTCTGGTGCTGCAACGAAAAATAACGGCCATATTCCAAACCCCACATACTAGGGGGTACATGTATGTGCGCTTGCTGATAACTTAGGCTGAGAAGTCCACCATGAGGAACTGTACGCCATGACTTAGCATTCTTCCATTGGAAACAGCTATGTTTTTACAGAGCTTATTGTGACAGAAAATAAATTGCTAGCATGCTGTTGGAGACAACGTTAGCGGCAACAGCCTGTGTATTCAAAGAGGTAAAACTTATGATTATTTACTCGACAGAATGATGAAATCACCTAAACCTCCAGAGATCTAGTCTGAATAACTTGCATTTGCAGACGACTCCTTGCATTTCGTGTCGAATTGAATTTCAAATGGGATGCTTTGGATATTTTATTCAACCCGTTAGCTAACATACTAGTACAATGTACATTAATTTGTAGGTAGCTAATCTTTCTTGACTTCAAGACGTTAAAACTGGACGTACAAACTACATAGTTCACAGCTGGTAGTTACAGACTAAATTACTAATTTGCATACATTGGAAGCTCCTGTCTAAACTTGCACTTGCTAGCTGAGTGTATGTTCAGGGGCAAATTTATATCCTACATATACTGGGGCGTGCCCCATTAAGTCATTAATCGTCGATATAATACCAACGTGTACGCGTTACCGTACTATTCAGGTTACAACCGTGTGTAGAGGCTGGGCGCTGCAAGACTTTATTGGCCAATATCCCAATCGAATGTTTGAATCACCTAGGAACGCAGGAATGCCGGGCTTCATACTTGCCCACGATCCAATGCATCTTGTAAGTTACCGTTTCCCATTACATTTTTTTTTCTTATTACGAGCCCTTAACAAGACAAATTTGCAATTCAAAACGGCAATAGTTCATTAGAAAACAGCCGAAGAGAGTCTGTAGTGGAGACTAATACCTACGTGTGCTGCCTTGTTTACGTACTTGTGTGTGTTAAAAAAAATCTCTTTCAGTGTATTTTGATCGTTGTTATTTATCTTTAATCCAGTTGTGGCGTTATGCTATCAGTTAGATTCTATCTTTATATCTTTTTATTTTCCAAACCTATATAGGAAAATGCACAGTGTTGCCGAACTCCTCTTATATTTGCGGCACCACAGGACAGAATGTACAGCATAAATGCTAGAATATAATATACATGTATACAAAAAGGAACATAACATCAGGCTGGCAATTGTTGCTACTCTATGCACCACCTTGAGATTTTACGAAGAAGGCCCGTGGAAACGAATTGTTTGAAGAAGGATCTGGAACAATACGTGCGACAGCTTTAAAGGTACCGATATTTAGTTAGTTTTTATCGTACGAGTCAGGACCGGGTACTATTAGTATAACTGGAAAATCCTAGGTGCTTGAGAAAAATTCTGAAATACTAGTACGCCATCCCTGCCGTGCCACCCTTGCATTCTTCCACCAATACCCATATAAGGGCCATTGTTCATACAACTTACAGGCAATGTAGCCAACATAAGAAATATCTTTTCACCTTTGTCTATGCTAATCAAGAGTTTGCTTAGCCCCGTTTAATACCCACGCACAGCCATCAGCTAAGCCGCCTGGCACATTGTTAAGAGCAATTGGAGCTGGTTAATCATTAGGAATATACCATTGTCAGCCAAGACGTCCTGTTGCAACAGTCCTGTTAACTGGCAGTTTATCCCCGCTTTTTAGTTTGCCGATCTGTCCAGGCAAGCTGTTTACATCCTGTGGCAACGGCCCGCAAACAGGCTGGGTACACCTGGAGAAGATGGCTGGCTGCGCGGGGTTCTGAGTGTGTGGTTAGCAAACTCCTGACTCCGGTACTTGAAACTCGCCTGATAACACGAGACATCCGACACCTTTCGGTTCGTGAGCTCCTGACAACCTGACTGACACGTCAAGGTACGATAGTAACAACCGAAGGCCCATTTAGTCTCGATTTTGTTAGAGTTGCCACTTGCAACCACGTTACCACCACCTCCTCACAAACGCAAACGTTATTCCCCGTGTTAGTTTTCGGACCCGTGTGCCACAACGGTCACAGATCTAATGCTCTACTAGTTTCTTCTCGTTTTGTAACTCACGGTAAGGATAATATAATCCGTTTGACTTGTAGTAAAGTGGACACTTCTCCTCAAACCACAAGACAAGTGTGTCCCGGTATGCAGTTCGCAAACATTTCTTCTGATATCCGACAGGAAATAGATTTATTGTGGACATCTGCACACAGTCATGGCACCTGTGACCCTTCTGGAAGTTCACCTGGTCTGTAGTAACGGTTTGCTGTCCTTTGAGGGCTTGACAAGTCCTTAACGGTGTTTTCTTGACACATGGGATTACATGTCGCCTGTTTTGTACCGTAATCAGGTGTGCACAACAGATTTTAGATTGTATCGCGCGTTGTGTGTCTATTGTCAGACAATACACGAGATTATGGGGGTGTCAATCACTTCAGACCGCCAACTTCGAATACGAGTAGGCTTCCATCTTGGGTTCTCTCTAAAACTTTTCGCCATAAATGTATAGTGCAACTTTCTAATTTCGAATCTGGTAAAAAGCAATCAATCAAGAGATTTTTAGTTCGGGCATTTTGTTACATCGAAATGCTGGCAGCAGTACAAAACTATCGTAACCGTTTGTAATATTGAATTTCTATCCTAGATTCTCTGTGATTTTACTCCGTTTCATTTCCATATAGGTGTCTGTCTCAGCCAAACTGAAATGTGCGGATCAAGAAGGATCAGATGCTATCTACATTCCGAGTGAGGGAGAAAAGAAGCCAATCTTCTTGTTTACCAAACAAACATCCCCGCGTCAGGTGCCACAGGAAACTTACAACATTGCTAACGCCATTCTGTCAACATCTGACCACAATAACAATAGCAAGTGACGCAGGGAAAACTACGACCCCGCTTTGACAGCTGAAGAATTTTCATGACGTCATAATCAGGCGAACTTTATTTCCTACATCTAATGGTAAAACTAAGGTGTGCGTCGCCATGGCTACCAGCCTTTGATGTAGCATAACAAGTGATTAACTTTTCTTTTTCTCGCGTCATCTGGTTTTATACAAGCAACAGCTGTTCACCTTTAAATAGAGCCTGGTACCCCTGAGGTAAGTTTTTGTAAATCGGGGTGAAGCTTTGACACGCACCGTGGTCTGCAACATCGACCCGTTAGTACAAAACGTTCGCCCAGTGAGGACAACAGAGCCGCCTGCTTTGTGTGGAAAGCGCGTCCAATAGCAACAAGTGTTTGTTCAACTCTTATACGCCACAGCGCTCTCAAGTCTTACCTACAGGTGAACTACGACTCTCGAGGTTCGTAACGGTCTCCCAGTGCGTTACCCGTGTTAAATACCCATTCAGGCAGACGAGAAACGGTTTAAAGGGATTTAAGACCCGGGAATCGGGCTTATTTCGTGACTTAGGATTTGACAACGGAGCGGTGAACAAGGTAATTAGCGGACATGGCCACGTTCTACGTCACAGGTGTACGTCGGCCGCCTATACTGGCTCCGTACCGCACAAGGAGTGTGGAGAGCATACATGCGCAGTTTTCCGCACAGAATGCTGGCTGGAAGGGAGGGTCTGGACGGGGGTTGGACAAGAGCGCGAGATGTATGTCGTCTCCAAGACTTAACGGCGATATTAAGAGAGATAATTCCCTTTTAAGCCCTTGGAAATTGGGCTGGGAGGAGCTGAACAGACGATCGCCATCTTCATCGCCAGGAGGGAGTAGAGAGAGACTTAACTTACCTTCTACACCTCGGATGGGGGTCAGGATTAAGGTAAGGAGTCATTCTGCAATTGTTGTCTAGCCTTTTAACTACATGACATTCAATTTGACATTGTACAACTCTGTGATACGGTCATTCTTCAGGCAGCTCGGTAAAGCTTCCATGGACAGTTGAGATGTTTTACTCTCCAAATAGAGGTTAGGCTCTGGCTGTTTTTAGGCGTTTTTATCGGGCTTTCTACTAAAGTTTGTACCGTTTTGTTGACGTTTCGCGGCTAAAGAAACATCAATGAAACAGTACAAAATAAAAACGTCTAAAAAAAATTCAAATACAGCCGCAGCATAATCTCTGCTTGGAGAGTAGAGATGTTCAGCAATATGCTGGTAACTTTAAAAATGATGCTGCAGATACCGGGTACTTCCTCTCTTGACGTGAGCAAAGTTAACGTTTGCTCGCAGGGTCCTTCACATGTTTGTTTCTAAATGTTGACGTACCTTAGGGAAACAAAGCCCAACCGGCGTCACTTTTTATCACCTTTTCCCCTTTCATCATACACACATATAATCACGCTGCTATTTGAGTGGTGCCATCATCTGTGAAGATGGAAGGATGTCTACTTTTTGAAAAGTTACCAATTTCCAAGTCATTATGAATCACTCCCTAATCGAACAAAAATGTGGGTCCTGCTGAAAGCTAATTTCCTAGTTTTATGAGAGTCTGTCTGACTTCCCAGCAATGATTGACAAAGGGACCACACGTCGGGGTCGTGACGAGGTCAAACGGCATCGTTACTTTCTAGGAAGTCACGGCCTCCTCAAGGACAATGACTGATGACGTCATGTCCATTGTTTACCTGATGTCGATGGGGTCCTGGGAGACCAAAGCTCCAACAAGCACCACTTTCCTACAATGTACGTGTCCGGTGATTTAGGTCGTTTTTCATTAATTCGAAGCAGGATTTCCGCTCATTTTCTTTGACCTTTCTAAAGTGTTTGCGCCATTTCAGCATTATTTGGCTCTTTACTACAATTACAGAGAAACTTGCATGCTCAAGAAGCCAGGCCTGTGTTTTCCATCTTATCAGTAACATTATCTGCTATACATGAATAATCCGTCGCGTGGCGCCTCTTCTACTTAGCCATGCCCACTCCATTGACTCTGGGTTGACGTTATCTCAAACGGTTATCTGTGAAGTCCCCGCTAAGTACAAATAAACACAGCCACTGCCATGGCTGCCTTCCTTCAGGTTTAGACTTCTGATCTCACGTTACATGAACCTTCCCCTCGACTTTGGTGCTATTTGTTCTCACCCAACCACCGCTAGCGCCTTGGACATGATCTATTTATTTCCTGCCTCAAGTTGTTGAAGTTATCTCCAGTGGAAGTTTGTTCTCCAACTGGTTCTTTGTTTGATTTCTAACTGCTTTTTTAAGGTCAGGGTGTAGGGTGACGTTACAAATGGTGCCATCGCACTTGTCACGAATGTCCTCTAAACAATAAAGGATGTGACTCTCAGGAAAAGCTATGCCGGAGCATCAAATATCATGTTTATTATGTATTACTCTTGGATTAAACATTGACTCCGTTCTAGCATGAACCAACTTGGAGCGCACACTTCAACTGAACAAGCAGCAGCCAGTGCTGAACACACTCAAAAACAAATACAAACAATCCCGCCAGGACGTAATTGCTATGCATGTAAGAAGTACAGCCACCCATTATGTTCATTGCTTGAATGTCATGTGCAACTCTCCAGTTTCCTCTCGGATTTCGCTATACAGATTCCGAAGTACGGAGTTCATCTCATTTATCAGTCTTTATTGAATACATCAAGGAGCTTTTATCAGATAAAAGCTCCTTGAATACATCAAGGAGAAACTCATTGAATGCATATGGTCCTTTAGACCGTGAACAACACTGGACTTCTGTGAGCTCTGGTTAAAATGTTCCACCTACATGGGAAAACCCCTTAACATCAATTTGTAACCGTTTTAACTGTACTTCCAGTGGTGGTGGCGTGATATCACAAATGTAACTTACTGAATTTGTTCGCAACTTTGCGCCGAATTCTACACGCTTCCCCAAAAAATGCCAAGTTGATGTCACTGTCGTGAAGGTAGTTTATCATCTTCCTTCCTTTTTTTTCTCATTCGAAACACCATTGTCGGAGTTTAAAATACAAGGTTATGATCACAACCTCGTTGGTGTAGAAAATCAAATTTTCAAGTTACTCAAAGGCTATGAGCGGATATATAGTATCAATCGGAAGAGAGTAAAATATGCCTTGAATTGAAAAATCGACAATTCGGACAAACCATTTGGTGCACATAAACCATTTTTAGAATTGTTTTCAGACATTTTGTCACCCAAATTGACACGGTGCAATTGGTCTCTTCTGTTCAGACTGTTGTATGAAGTTAACGTTCGTGTAACTTCCACGTTGCTTGCAAACACGTGTTCATTCAGCATGAAAAGATCGGTAAACATTAAAGACTTGTTACGCAGTAAATGAGGATTTCACTGAGTACACCTCGTAAAGAAAGTAGATATCGCACATGGTTGAAGATCAAAAGATCAAAGACTTTGAAGCTTTATGATTGGGCATTCCTATTGGGGGTGTTGTATAACTCCTGTCAACGCGTGTAGGGGAGGAGCATCTTTGCATATTGGTCGTTCACCTTTCTAAATTCTATTTGCATGTTTGCGACTCTTTGTGTTTTCAACGTTAGACATTTTTATCGGGCTTTCTATTTTGTGCTGTTTTCTCTATGTCTCGCTGTTTGTCAACCTAAAAAAAATCTGCTTGGAAAGTACATGTTTGCATTCAAGTTGTACAAATGTATTGCAAGTTTGTCTTTGGATGGGTATTTGAAGTAAAGCAATTTTGGTCAAGTCCACCTCATTTTGTCTACAAGACATGTTGTTTTACGTCCAAGTGTAACGTTGGGTTAGATCAAATCTCTGAAAGAAAATAATCATTATATCTTTAATTATTATTATAGTACCGTATTTAGCACTGTTAGTAGTACTCTACACGGTGAAGTTACCCCAAGAAATGGTACGGTCCGCCTGTTTTCAGGGTGTGGCCTAGTGATTGACAGCAGCGTTCCGCCCCGAAAACAGAAGGACCTGTCAATCATTCTTGCGCTCGGGCTGGCCCGCTCACTCCTGGCTGGCATAGTTTGAATTGCTGGAGCAAAAGCGTTGGAAAACTCGCGTGCCGAGCAGGGATACAGCAGAAAAGCCGAGCTTTAAACCCATGTGCAGGTAATAATTATTGTATTTTTCCAAAGTAGGACGATCCGAAATGACATTTCTTTTAAAGAGACAGGTTTTGTTATGGTAAAGTCTAAGGTATCATTCCGATCAAAGGGAGGGTGAAAAGGTGACCGTTCCGGCTCTGACACTTGGCTTGAATAGGGGGACGCCCGTGATTATAAGTGCGAAAATTATTTCGGCCCAACGGTTTTCGCCATGCAATGGAGTCATTTCTGAGGCGATTTTCCTCTTTTCGACGCAGTTACAGGGTAAGATTGTTGTCCATGTGTTGGGTTAGACCTCCGTGTGTGCACAAGGCAAGGCCTGACGCCCAACGCGAGAGATTTTCTCGGCCTGCGGCGCACACAATGCCGAATGTTTACCCAGGGGGAAGCGCTGATGAAACCTCGGTTTGTACAGGCTTCCAGAGAGCACAAACGTGGTCCTTACTAATTTTACAACTCAAATAAGTTGTCCTGGTATTTCAGTTTGTTCTGTCTGTTATGTTAAGTGTTGTAGATGGTTCACTTTGTGTAGAAATGCCGTCGTTTTTGGCCAAGGGTGGGGAGGGGGGCTCTTCATTTACGACTGTTCTAGTCGGTCGCTAGCGTCGACGGACAGACACTGTTGGGATGTTTAAATCACTTCAATCCGAGAATTTCTACCCTTACATACCATTTAACATGTTAGCAGGGACTTACAAATGCTGAATGATATACAAGAAGGCTGTGTACGTCTTTATTTTTGTCTTAACACAGCCCCTTTGATTTAATTCAAGGTAACGAGTCGAAATGTGAACAATTTTTACACGTCATTACAGTGTCGAGAACCATCAAAATCATACTGTCTGCAGGTTTACCTATTCTGTAGGTCCTGGTCTTGAGCTTTACACACTAGAAGACCGTTAAAACTTTCCATTTGGGAGGGTCAAATTTTTATAACATATAGACCATAGTATTTTTGTATATACCTTATCAGTTTGGTGTGTTTACCTGTGGTACGCTTTCCTACATTGTGTCCAGGTGTGGGATTTGGCTGAGTGCCAGTTTGAAAATAGGTTGAGTCAACTCCACAACGTTACCTGTTTAGTTTGAATGATTGTCTCTGGTGTAGGAATAAATACATATCCATATGTTACCAAGCCAAGTCATTAATCTGCAGATACACATGGAGTTTACCTCCTGCTAGTTCGCTACTCTGGGGGACAGGTGTCCATATTTCAGGTCGCAAGGCCTACATATTGTATGGTATGTGTATCATCTCTGGCTTTTGGTTTGATGTATTTCACAATCAAAGATACATATATGGAAAGCTCTCTGACAGTGTCTGTTGTGAATTTTACCAGAACTACTACATTGTATAAAAAAGTGTGTACCAGCCACCTGGTTGGCTATGTCTGGCTTGTACAAGTTGAAGCCCCTGAGAGAAGATGTAAAACTAAAAGGCCACCTGGGGACCAAACATCCATACCTGGCCACAAAGTACTTAACGTTGAAACTTAATCTCATTGCACGTTAAGGATAATGATATTCCCAATTTGATGGTTGGCATTATATAAAAGCATATTTGGCCCAATGTGTATAAATTTGCTGGTGCTTATTGCCGGTGCATGTGTATCATTGGTTTGTTTGTACTGCATGAAGTTGTCTGAAACATTAGCATTTGCATCTGAATCAGTGCCTCAATTTGGCAAAAGTGATACACAGTTGACAAGTATCTACCTGGCCATCGTTCACAGTTTTTGACATTTTTATGTCTCCCCAGAGTCTAGGAAACTCAAAGGAGGAAAGTGAATAGCTCTGTTGGCTTTTCCTTGTTTGTCAATTGCACTGTATTTTTACATGACAAAACCTGCCAATATGGAAAGTTTCAGATGGATTGATCTTTTCTTATATCCATTAGGTGAGCTTTGAGTAAAATTTAACTAAAGGCAAAGGCATCTGAATGACATCCATTGTCATTTCTGGTCATTTACATGTATCTCACCGTGTCTAGTTCCTATATCTTATGGCAGGTAGCCAGGCCAAGGGCCCAGAGATGGGTCCAGTTGGGATTCTTGAAGCCCAACTTGTGGCCTAGTAAAAGCATGTTATGGTGTCAGGTCAAGTGGTGCTGTGCAGTTTTCCATCCCTCCAAGGTTTCCAAATGGTCTCATGGCTGTCCATATGGAATAGGCAACATTTGTCTAACACAGATGCCATGGATGCCAGGCCTTTCAAAACTTGACTTCCTCAGGAAAGAGTGGTGTTGAATGTTAGTAATTGTTCCTGGTTCTGGACCACAGCATGACTCATAGATGAAAGCACTGCTCCTGTGATAGTGTGAATTGTGTACATGTACATGTATATCCTGTGGAAGTGTCACTCTGCAAACATTACCATAAATATCAAAGTCAATGGGTTCAGTATTTCTTTATTTACCATAACAGAAAATGGAATAAATAACAATCCCCTCTGGCAATTGGTAACAAAAGTCACAAACAAAACCCTATACAAGTAGTGCATGGATACCTCAGAGCTTTGACCTAACCTGATGTACAGTTATGAATATTGCATAAACTCTTCCTAGTTTTGTGTTGGCCGTATTTATTTTCGTGTCATTTTGCTCATGTTTCTTGTCTTGATTTGCAGGGTTTTGTGAAGGGTAACTCAGAAGAGAAGAGAGACCAGGTCATGTCTGCTGTTCAGGCCTGCTCAGCGTGTGTGAAATGTGGGGACCGGTGTCCCGGCTACCAGCCCCACTACTGGAGGTAAGCCATACACTCCTCTCCTCTCGTCCTAGACACAAAAACTCCAATCCAGCAAGATGGCCAATAACTGCTCTGCCGGCTACATTCTTTCCCATTTGCCACAGCAAGATCTGCTTGGAGATTACAAGATAGAAACTGCTGACCATTAGTTCAGAAAACCAGTGTTGAACAGTAGCTTGTGTTCCACATCCATTTATCTCACCATGAAAAAATCTGTTTGCTTTTGGGAAGCCATGTTGTGAGCTAGAATTTCCCCCATCCATGATGTAGCCCATCAGTTTCTACTTGATGGTAACCTTATATGGTATTAGGTGTGCAGAGATTCTGGCTTGTGCTTATCCCAAGGCTGTTCCTTGCTGAATTCCCTTTCAATATTTCAGAAACTAATGGAATGGTTTTTGCAATGTTGAACTTGAAATTTTTTTATATCATGTAATACGATGTATGCTTCCAAGTCAGTAGTAGGATACTAGTGCTAGAGTAGATCATTAGAATTTAGAGCCAGGTAGGAGCCTACAGTTGGCAATTAACCTAACACTGACTTCTCAAAGTAAACATGTATTCACATATTCAAATGTATTACTTTTAGCAATCACAACTCCATGTCCTTGGTTGATGCCTAAGTATCATCATCTATCATTCTCTGTATTTTTGTATGTTGTTTGTCAAACAGAGGAACAATAACTATCCGCAATTTGCTAATGTTAAACCATTGATAATGCCTCCAGTTGTTTGCCCATTAGATATGTTTCCTTTGATTGTTATACCAGGAGTAACAATTACGCTGCACTGTTTTACAACCATCCATAGCCACCATTTTAATTTCACATATAATGTGATTTATGATTGCTGCCTTTCCGATAAATCGGCTAAATTGCTAGTCTCTGCAGCTGTTGGGGGGAAAAGGGAAGCTTTCTCTGTCTAATGGGTTTTCTACTTTTGTGCTAATTTTGACGAATGTTCAGCCGGACAAGTTGTGATTGCAATAAATGATGTTGAATGGAGTCATAATGGGTGGTGTAACAGATGTGAACAGATGCAAAATGTAGGCATTACCGAAATGGATGCAGTTCTGTGCCTTTAGTTTCAGCAGGAATACATGTTGAGGTTGTCAGAGTTTCTGATAACTCACAATTTCTTGGCATACAATTAACATTTTGTACTTTCTTATCAGTTATTAGTCATGCTGGGGGATTGGCTATGTCATATTGTTGCTAAAGACTTTGCCTGAATTTTGTGAAATAAGTGGACTGAACTGGAAAAATAAGGAATTGATACCATGGTACCATGACAGTAATGATATTGTGCAAGTGTGTTTGTGAAGCCTTTTTTGGATAAGATTTATTTCTTATTTGGATGCATGACTGTTGAAAGATGTCATGCTCAAGACATTCCTCCAATTGACAATTTCACCTTCTTTTCTACACCCTTTGTTTATGCTTATTGGTTAAAAAAATTACCTTCTTGTTGTCCAATTTGAAAATAAGTCTCTGCTTAATTAGGGTTGCAGTTGTATTGTTTCAGTTTTCACTTGGCTTGTTTCATTGTTAGGCTAATTAAAAGAAGGATCAGTATTGCATTTATTGGGATAGAGTGCGATGAAACTGCCGGAAAGTTTGACCAGTCGTGCCATTGATATCATCTTTGCCAGCCCCTCAGCATATTGTGAGACCATCACAATATGGGGAAACGTAAGCTGGGTCTTAGCATCTAAGAAATATGTCCAGAAATTCGCTGAATAGATAAACCACAAGATACCATAGGAGTGGTGGAGTGGAAGGTTTTTACCTGAGGCCACCACAGACTGTTATTTTCTACCTATAATTTTCCTTGTGCACTGATTTGTAGTTTAAAAGCAGCACTTTTCTTTACGTTTGTCAGTACAGTTTATAGCCCTTCACAACATAGGAGAGCTTTGTTGATCATACACATTTACATTTTGGTTTGTAACTGCCATTGCAATTATGCAAATGTGAGGGCATGTTTCAGCCAATTTTCTACCTCTGACTGGGTCAGGGCTGACCTTTGTCAGATGTGATTCAGACATTAGAATTCCAAACAGATTGTGGTAGAGATGTTTGAAATAAGGACACCATACCCTTTTGGGCCTTTTTTTTTATTTCAAAAGGCTAGCAAGCTTTTAGTTTTATTGTTGTGATTGAGGTCTGTCTGTCACCATTCCTGGTTATGGTTATTCATAGACATTTCATGCCCCAAACTCCACATAACTGCAATTTTCTGTTGTCTAGTGTTGGGCACAGGTAACATCAACAGCATGCTTTCATATGCATCAAAGGATATTGGCTGCATTCCTGCCACAGTCTTGACTATTCACTAGTACAAGTATACCTGCTTCGTTATTGAAAATAACAGATCTGGTACAACTACAAGCCATCTAACCTTGATCGAACCACCCTGAGATTGTTGCTACACCTGCAAAAATCAATAGCTGAATGAAAAAGCTATGGTAAAATGTCCCTTTGTCTTTCTGTTGTCCCAAGAATTACATTCACTCAGTTCATCCATCAGATGATCTTATTACAAAAGCAGTCTATGTGCAAATGTACATAATGTGGACACATGTAGTTTGCTCTTATAATCAAACCCAGTGCCCTGCTGGGACCTGTGTCTTTGAAGTCAGTATTTGGCTGCAGTGTTTCCCTTTGTGGGTATAGATCTGACAAATATATGCCTAAGGACAAATGCCAACTCTTATCCCCCTCTGAACTGTGAAAACTGAACTAAACGTAGACGCCTATCAAATTTCACCAGGATATTAGGAGGAAAAGGTCTGGTAGCGTTCACCAGATTTCAAGCTCAGCAAAAGCACAGCAACTGTAACATTTTGAACATGTTCAGAGGAGGCTACTGGGACTTGCGGGACCTTTTGTGGAAGTTTCTGCCTTTTGAGTGTCAAACTCTTGTGCGTGAATCATTCATGGCCTTCAGAGCTAAGGATTCATATTGCATGACGTTTGATCTCCCCTGGGGATTTGGCTGTAATTTTGCCAAAAGTCTGACTGTTGGATCATGGATGTAAATGATCCCAACAGTCAGCCATCTCAGGAAATATACCCCACAAGGTGGGAATACTGGGATAAAGTCTTCAGGATTTCAAGGAAGGGGTCTTTTCCCTTTCCTGTCTTCAAAGTCTACCTCTTCTTTAGTCTTTTCCCTCCAGAATATTGCCAAAGGCCAGCCTTTGTCAGATCATCTTTATTGTTCATTGTTAGAAATTTGCTGGCCATTAGTGCAATAGGAGATAAAAGTGCCAACTGTATTTATAGATAAGACAAAGCTCCAGTAAATCAGTGTAAGTAACATTGCATCTTTTGGATTGTCAATCTCTGAGTTTCTGTGTAGCTTGTGCTAAGTGTGCAGCTGACTATAAGGCTGGATAGTTCCTTTTATTGGCTTGAGATCTTCTTTCAGTAATTATTAATGCAAAGAAAGGTAACATTTATGCTGAGACAGAGGTCAAATTACTTACAATAGAGGCAGATGTTCCAGTTGAATTTTTTTTGGTTCTCTTATATTTTACAGTTTCCAGCAGACAGACTGACAGCCATTAAGCACATACCGCATCCCGGCATGTGTATCATTACTTTATGCCAAGTTTGACCCCTGAAGTAAATTTGGGGCCTTAATTGAAGACCCTTCCTGAGATGATAACTGGGCTGTGAAAGACTGTATACATTGCTGCATATGGTGGCGCCCACATCAAACAGAGGCTAGGGCAGCAGTTTGTGTGCCCTAGACCTCAGTATGTGTGCTGGAGACTTGTGGGTCTGTAGTATTACAATACAAGGTCAAATCTCAACATTGTGCAAAGTCGCCTTTGCTGTCATGTAAAATTGTTACCTATAATGGTAAAATACCAACTAGCATCGCTGATTATTTAAATTGTAGTGCGATTCACATTCAGGTTTATACTTTGGATATACAAGTGGGGGATTTAAGACATTTTCCTCCATTGAAAATTGTCAGACCTCAACTTTGGAGACTAATGGCCAAAACAGGCTCCAGTATTGATATCACCTTACAGTATCTGGTTTGTATTTTGAAGCTGTATTATTCTTGTATGTCTGGCTCCAAAAATCAGGTATCAGGAAGTGGCTGGCTTAACGAGAACCAAGGGCTTATTGCATTTCCTTTGATTGCCGCTATCAGTGTCAGGTATTGGCATTCCTGAACTGGTAATGTCTTTTTTATCCTCTTACGAATTAACGACAGTTATGATAGATTGAGGTATTGATTGGATGATGAGGTGTGCATGTCGGACAACAGCGCAGAGCATGGGGACACAAGGATCAACCAGGATGACTGCCAGACTCAACAACTTGATCCCACCTGGTTGTCCTGCTCTGTTTCTTGTATCTGTAAGGTTGGACACACCATCCTACTTCACACAGACCATCAGGATGCATTAGACTCGCTTGGTTTTGCCTGGAGTATGCTACATGTATAGGGAGTATTTATTTGCTGATGTTTTCACCCAGGCACAAAAGAAGGTGGTATTTCCTTTTGATCTGTGTTATTGCTTTCATGAAGATTGGTTTGGATTCAAACAGTAGATACCTTACACATCCGCTTACATAGACGTCACAGGGAATGTCTTAAGTATCAATCATGATTCATCAAACATGAAAAAAGAAGTAACTGTTTATATCTGACTTGTTAGTGAATCAGAGATATACATTCATTTCTCTTCTCATCCTATAACATATATAAGTTTTGTGTGGAAGATAGTAACCAGAAAAGTCACTTCTGACGTTCTGTCCCTGCATGGGGTAAGTGCCCGAGGTTCTGTATGAGAGAAATGTGACTGATAAAAGTAGCTGTCTGTAGGTGTTTCTCACTATTGTGTTGTAATGATTGATGGAATGCAGGTAGTGTCAGCCTGTCAGTCTGACCTTTTGTTTACTCCATAACGTGCTGTTCAGCCTGTCCAGCTTTTAAGATTTACACCTGCAGCAAAGGAAGATGACCATTGACAATCAATAAGTCTGTCTGATGGTTGTTGATTTCTTTGTTAGACCCTTTTGCCAGTTGTCGGTTTCCGTTCCATTTATTTTTCCCTCTACCTGCTCAAGGTAACCGGCCATGAATTGCTTTGACATCCACATTAGTGCCAGGATAACATGATGCACCTTGCAGGATTTTCATCTTCAGCTTTGTCAGCATTTTCTCAAATCCTTTGAGTTGATTGTAACCTTGATCTTGGTATGAAGAAAGGGAAATCCTCTAGCTAATGAAGAGGATGAGGTGCAACCCAACTCCTAGTTCCTTCAGACTTTATTTATCCAGAGAACAGGGCCTATCCTAAAGGGAGATGATAAATTGGGTACAGCTGAAGGGACCCAGCTACTGAAAACCTGTGGACAACTATTGCCAGAACAAAACGCTCATGTTCAAGAAGACACCAGAAGATAACCACAGTGTAAGAAATGCTGGACAGAGTTTCTGGAATTCCAGGAGCCAAGCTACAAGCGTGGATTTGAGTTTTAGAAATATTTGGAGAAAGCAAAGTTGGTCTTGAGACTAAATTGTTGGTACCAATTAGGGTCAAAGGAAAGAACCTCTGAAAACAGAGACAGAGTGAACATTATTTGTACTTGGCTCCCCTGTTTTTTCTCCAAATAGCTTTTTGTTTGTTTGGCAGGCAAAATCCCTCCACAGTTTGATCAATGGCCTGGTCTCAAAATATCAGTTTTAATTACCATGTGCTAAAAGAAATATGTGCAGTAGTCTAGTAGATCTACATAGGTTTGGAGTTGGGAGCTTGGAAGAGGAAAATATTTCCCTGAATCTACCAGTTAGTCTGTGTACAAGCATCAATCCCTGCAGAATGAACTGAAATTCAATGCCATGGCTTGTGTATTATTTGAAGTACGTAAAAGGAATTGTTGTAGTAAATTTGTACAAAACCGTACTTATGCATACAAAGTTAGTTTTTGAGCAACACTCCTTGAACCATTCCTGGTATCAGAACTTCTGACGTCAAGATATGGATAATGACAGACCCCCCATTTTCTGTCACATTGAAGCTGAAATTCATTTCATTGATGGAAATTCAGTGTAACTATTTCCTAGTATTTGTCTGTTTTCAATGTTGCACCCGTAAATATGCCCATTTTGCCTTGACCTACACTATGACATACCAGTAACCTACCGTACAGGACCATTGTAATCCCATTAATAATAGAATACTTCTATCGATCCAGTAGATTCAGTGTTGGAAACACCAGTTGATATATGTCTCAGTGGAGTAATGTGGCATGTGCACTTACTTGTCCACTGAAAACTTTCCCTAAGTGTTAGGAAGAGGAAGTTGTAAGGAGGGGAGTGATCATCCTTCCTGTTGGCATGTTGTCAGCCACCTTCCATCAGCATGAGGTGAAGAGGAGTCGAAAACCACAAAGATGCCACACAAGATGTTACCTTCAACAGCTTGCAATGATAGTTGGTACCTTAGTTCTGTATGTGCTGTATGTGTGCTCAAGTTGTGGTAAGTCTTACCAGTCTCATCTAACGATTCTGAGGATGATATTATTTTTTCCGCCTTGTTATTCTGCAGAAATAAAATATTAGTAGACAATCATTCTTATAGGTGCCCAAACCATCTGTATCTGAATGCCACTTTGCTACTCAGCTCTGTACACCACACAATCTACTTGCTGCATGGTTGTGACAGGAGATAAACATAGCCCAGATTGCACAGCAGACCCTCCGACCAAACCCCAAAGCAGGAGTGGCAGAAATCTCCCTGAGAAATTTCACACAGCCAGGAGAGATGCAGGGAAAAACTTCAGCCACTCCAGCCCTCCCTCCCCTAGCACCCAGTTGTTAGGTGGGATCTGCATATGTTCCATATGGATGATGCTAGGGGAGTGATCATTGGGATTACTGATACTTACAATTATAGATCAAAGGTGTCTTTTTTTTCTGGACTTATCCAGTTGACTGATCAACCAAAGGGACAGACACCAGGTCGTGTATGTGGTGAAAAGAAAAAGTGAGAATAGAGATCATAGAGATGGATCATGTTATGTTCTGGCTGACAGATGAAAGGGCAGAACTTAGACGTTATGCGCTTCGTTGATCCATCTTGCTTATCTAGTCTCCTGTGAGGGAATATTAATGGATAAGTTGATACGAAGTTGAGGAATTCTCTAATCTCAAGTGTCCAATGTCACACATTGTTGACAGATATGTATGTGATGTCTTATGTTGGACTAGTGCTCTGTCTTCATTTGGCTCAACAGAAATGGTAGTTCCCAACAGATGTTGCTGTCAGATGTGGCCTAGTATGTCAGTAGGACACTTAACAGTTTTCTGTATATCTTTCTTAGGCTTTAGGAATATCCTGAATAAGCAACATAGGTAGACCCCTTGAGAGTAATGTTGAAGATTGCTGAAGTCTTATCATAAACAAAGCCTTCCAAGTTTTGGTAGCCTGAGTAGTTCAGAAGTACAAACTACATTCTTGCAAGGACCAGCTAAGACCACAAACATCAAGCAGATGGGAGGTCCCCAACATTCCCAGGAACTGAGGAAGCAAACTTGCGCTGTATCATGTTGCTCCTATCTCTCCATTCTTGGCAGGGGCACTCTGAAAATTCTGGAGACTACAGCGAGTCATCTGAGATATGTACTAATGCTCTTCGCGTCCAGTTAGCGTACCACTGTCCGGACAGAACTCAAATCTGTTGGGAGCTACCAGGAAATACTGAAGCCTGCAGACTGGCCTGTCTGCAGTTCCTTGTCAGGAATCACTGGTGATGAGCATGCTGGCACAAAATAGATACATACCAGGAGCCCCGCTGGGTCGTAGGTCGTCATCCTTGATGAAAGGACTGGCCGAGTTGCTGGCTGGGTCCGCGGATTCTCAGCCTCCTGTTCTCCTGATATCTTACAATAGCCGGAACTAGAGCAAGAGCAGAGCAGTTGGAATGTTACTTTCGATAATCGGATAAACCAAACTGTTAGAAGCTGCAGGGATTCAGAGACTTACACAAAGTCTTAATCTGAGTGTCTTGTGACATGTAGTACTAGTAGTATCCAGTATTTGATAATGCTGTTGCTGGGATCCCTGACATGTAGGCAGCAGTCAGCTAGTCAAAATGATTAAAAAAGTTTTGTTTTCTTATACAAAATTCTTCTGAGATATATGTTGTTATTCGACAGCTACCGGTAGTCATAATTTTATTGGCCCAAAAGTTTAGATGTTTGTAAACATAGATGTTTTGTTCTTCATGGCATGATTTTAATGATGGATGGGACAAAGGTGTCTACCTTTGGATCAACAGTTCCCATTGGGTACATAGTGAAAGTGTAGAGCCAAATCTGTAGACAAGCGCTACAGGTGGAACCCCTTTATAGCATGAAAAACTTACAGAACGGAAATGGCCTGCCCTCGGAGATGGGAGTCAACAACGTTGGCTGGCCTTACTGCCCATTCCTCCCATTCCACAGGCTGCAACCAGCTGTGTTATAACACCATGAACACTCCCTTCTGTCTCAAAGATTGTAAGAAAGCTTTTACCTTAATTTGTTGAACATTACGCCTTTTCAGGCATCTTCTCTTTGTAATGAGTGGAAACCTGAAGATTGGTACTTAATTGGGAAAATTAGTACAAATCCAGGTTAATATGCTACAATTAGTTGTTTGCATTCCTTTATATTTTTAAGGTTGCTATGCAGCAGACTGCAAGGTAGCATATTGCTAACTGGATGTGTTCACTAGTGAATCGAAAAGGGTACGAACTTCAAGTCTGTGCTTCCATTTTACTAGTATCATTACTGTACTACAGACTTGTCCACCCATAAACATTACATCATAGCAAATAAATCTCCGTTCTCTTCTACCATGGAGTTAAGTCTCTGCCCAAATAAACAAATTTACAAAATTTGAATTTTGGGGTCAAACGTCACCCAGTATGGTTCAAATATACTTCCATACTAGGCATCACCCTCAGGTTAGTGCAATTATAGATCCATATAATGCAGACCAGCTTGCAATCCTGACACATGAAAAGAGGGCACACTGATGTTATGTACAAGCATAAAACTTTACTAGCTAAATGTTACAATAAAGTACTGATATAATTACAGGGTATCATTATGCAGCTAACAGACAAGGTGGTGACTGTGTGTTTTCTTCAGTAGCAGTTCAGTCTCAAATTGCATAGGTGAATCCCTTGGAACCCAAATTTCTAGTCCCGTAAACTTACATTACCTCATTACTACTAGTATAGGAGTCGAGATGGCACAGTGACAAGGTGTATTTATCATTTTATGTGCCTCCATGTTATAAGGGCGGGACTGAGCATTAGAATTACCAAAAATGCTAAAGGTCACATTTTCTTTGCAACTTAGAATCCTCTAAATTAGTGTAATACCGTCATATCATGATAAGTCATCCTGGCTGATAGGATCACATGTCTCTGTACGTAATAGTATAGGGATATCTCTTGATTCCCAAGCTTCCGTGTTTAAACGTTGCATTGAAAAAAATGCGGTATTCAAACATATTCCTGATGGCAAGACTCACACCAAGATACCTTCTCAGCTACAGGTACCCATTACCTTTGTTTGTAAAAGTTGAATGGTCTTTTTACGATATCAAACCCCTTTGAACTTTTAATGAGATTTGGAAGGTCTTCTACCTATCACATAAACACTTTGAAGTGCTTGGAGTATTTTGAGCTAAGTTTGAGTATCTGTTACTTCCATTAAGACCAATGCTGCACTCTGCTAGGATTAAAAAGGCATACCACATACACTATGTAAACCTTCTTTCTCTTTTTAACTCAGAGTTCAAATCAAGCGTTCAAGTCGCAACCTTTTAGAAATTTAGAGATGGCAAGCCACTGTCTCCATATACAATCCTATGACTTGCACTTTTTGGCCTAAGGCACCTTAATTTTATTTGTGTGCTGGAAATCTTCTTTATTTTGTAATGATGTGCCTTAGATTTTGAAGCTTAATGGTAGAGTAAGCTGTATCTGTCAGACTCCAAGCTCCTGAGCAGCACATTAATGTAAGAAGATTTGTCTGGTTGGAAACATATTAATGTAGGGTTGGTTTAAGCCCGCTAAAGGCTCACTGTCTCCAGGGCACCACTTTTAACAGTCAGTCATATTTGTATGGGCACCTGCTACCGGGCTGGTCATGTTACAGGGACTGTGCAAGTTGTCCTGCTGTTTAACATACATTAATGCACTGACATGGAATGATCAGACACAATGCCATATTGTTATGATATTCAGATTATTTTCTACTTCACAGATTGATTGGCTTATGTGGAACTGTAAGCTACAACAATTGTGTTTGATGCAGATTTGTCAGTATTGACAATCAATGATGATGTCAGTACACATCATGCAAAGATGTGCAGTACTAGTCAAACATTTTGTTGCCTGCGTGACAGGCTAGATAATGGCCTGGGATGGACTGAAGTAGCATTTTTGTCGCAGTAGGAGGTTTGATGCAAACAGTCACAGATGACATGTTTAACTTCTTGTCTGGTAACCCCAGGTTACTTCTGAGGGGGAAGATTTTAAAGGTAAAAAATTACAGACAGGTCAAAGTTCAAGGGAGCACTTTGGAGGATGTATGAAGAGCTGGCATATTGAAAATGTTTATTTTCTATTGTTGCCAAAATGTGCCAAAGTGATTTTTAGCTGTCCCTGCCTGACACCTTAATTTTGAGTCCTGCATGCTGCAGTTTGGAGAAGAATTGTTGTTTAAGGAACTGTCTTCCAACTTATTTGAAACTGCTCAGATACAAATGGCCACTGATTTAGACAGTTGCCCTAACCCATGGACTTATCTTGTGCAAAGGATTATCCCTCTGTATGTAATGATTCTGGAATATTCCCCAGGGGTCAAAGGTGAAGGTGAATGTCTGGTACAAGGGATAGGGTGTCTCAGGTCTGTGGCATGTAGCAGCAAGAGCTCATGGCTACCAAGCTGTGTTCTAATTCCAACAATTCTGGAGTAAAGTTTCTGTGCTAATCAAATTACTGGGACCAGGCAAGGTCAACCTATTTGCATAACTTCACATGGAATACGTGAAACGTTAGTGAAACCTTAGACAACACAGCCAGAAATAGTTCTTAACTCTGAATGTGAAAAGCTTGCCGACAAACGCGGCCATGAAAAGGTTGTACGCAAATGGTAGCAGTATGCACAAGCGACAAGGCGAAACCCTGTTGTTGGCACAACATAGCAACTTGTATTGGTGAGAAGATAAAGAAGAACATGTCTGCGTGTGGATCAGTAACAGTTCACCTTGTCTGTGTTGTAGGACGCAAACTTTCCCCAAGGCCTGTGTAGTCATTAGGAAAAAAAAGAGCTGTCCTTTTAACAGCCTAGAAAAGCTATAGATGTCACCTTCTTTCATATCTGCTGAGGACTTTGTTAGCAAGTTTGAGCTCATGAGGTTCAGAAGGTCATCAGCATTACAGTTTATCTGATCAGCTTGCCAGGAGTAGAAGGCAGATTAGTTTGGAAGGTTACACAATGACTTCCTGAAGTCTGAAGGTAAGCGAGATATTTTCTCAGACTGTTTGGCCTCTGCTAATACGTGGGGCGAAGGGTTTACAGTTTCTCTGTTTGCCTTTCTCCTTTTTTGCAGGTAAGTGTTATCACCTGACTTTGGGTAGTGTCACGTTTGCTGTGGACGTGTAGAGCTACAGTATATGTACTGTCCTGACTCCAGGTTTTTAAATCATTATCACGGTAGCTGTAACTGCACAGGTGATACAACTCGGGTGTCCTCTTAAGGTGGGTCTTCGGGGAAAAAGGATTAGTTTGCCATACAAAGTTTGGTTTGGGAAATGTTTAACAACATAAAGTATTGCTGTTCTTGTAGTGTTTAGTTGCTCTATATGCCATCTTTTATCCCGTCTATACTAGTAGTCTGGATGCTTGCCATGTCTGACACTTTCCCATGTCTAGGGTATAACCTTTTTTAAGACCTAGCTGAAAGGGCCTTTCCTATGTTATCTCTTACATTTGGTTCTGATAAAGTTGGTGTTGGCTGAGAAAGACAAACTGGCTGTGATGAAATGATCACAAACACATGTATATAAAACCTTTTCTCATACGTTGTTCTCATTCCAAAGGTTTGGATTTCCATATGTTGGGAAATTCTTTTGTGTTATAAGATACCTGCTGACATTCCAAGGAGCCCAGTGGTGCTGTTTGGAAAGTCAACCTATCATTGATGTAATTTTCTCTTTTTGCTGTGTTGAAAGGGCTTAGCTTTTTTTACGAGACTGCAGAATTAAGGTTGGTAATCAAAACTTCATTATGTATTAGACTGGCAGTTGGCTAGCGCAGATGGCAAATAAAAATGTTTGAAAAGTTTGATTGTACTGCAAAAAATTGATTTGTGGTATGGCATCATATGAAAAGGAGCAGTTGCTTGAATGATTCTGAATCAGGAATAATTTTCTTTTTTTATGCAGAAAAGCGTTGATCGTTAATTAAACTGTGATAAAATCATCCACTGCTCTGATGATTTTATGGTAGGAACATTTTAGATTAGAAGTACATATGGATATTTAGTGGTTTGTGTATAAGCTGTGTGTTTGATTTGGCAAAAAAAATGTTCCATCACAAATTTTGAAAAAGCATTATTGATATTTTGGAGATCACCTTCAGCTATTCCGCACCCTATAGCTCATCTGTCAAGAACTCCAAACATCTTTCTCAGCCAGTCACGTTTCTTTCTTGGACCTATGACTCACACTGGCCATTTAATTTCGACCGATTCCCAGCGGCATTGTGAAACCCTTGGACCAAGTGACAGCCTGTAAAGTCCTGGAAACAAAGGAGTTGATTAATCTGAAAATGGTTGGTTGTTCAGGGCACATTGCTGCCATGCCTGGTATGTGACACCATGTGTTGGGAGCAGGGTAGGGTTCCTTCTGTGGTAAATCCCTCAGGAAAACAAACTCCGCTTGTGGAAGGTCGACTCCCAACAGTCACGAACTTCCGCAGACAAAGGTCTAAGAAAATCTTTCCATACTTAGAAAATCCCATGTTGATTTGTACAGTTGGATCAGCATAATCTTACTGTTCCCTATAGGCAATCTCCAAGCAGATGTTGGTGTAGAAAATTGTTTTCTGACCAGCAAGCTTATCTGACAGTCAACTACCCCATCTGGAAAGTCAATATTTTGTAACAAAAGAAAGGCAACATTTTTACGAACATGCAGAATGTTTTCCTTATAACTTTCAGTCAAGCTACATGCACACCATTAGGCCCATCCTACAGTATTGTGTGCGAGTGATAACCCTACATCTACTTGTTTTTTTGGACAAGTTCATAATTGTACTATACCATTAGGGTCACCCCATGGTATTGTGTGCAAGTAGAAAAAAGACAAGAATGCTCAAATTTACAATATTAGCCATTGTCTATTCTAAGCTCAGATAGAAAAAGAACTCAACAGCAAATTCAATATGTTTTCCCTACCGGGTAAGGCATAATTACTGCTGATGAGTGATATGGCTTGCTGTGTATATAACTCCCTCCTGCATCTTTTCCTCATTCTTAATCCATCCACTCTCATATTATCAACCTTTGCCATATTCGCTATTGCGATTAGGGTCACCTGTAGTTGTATGTACAGGTGACCCTGTGTATGTATCCTCAGGTAAGAGGACCAATCCAGACTAATAGCATCTGGTATTAGAGTCCTTTAATCCCACCTAAGTCTCCTGCATTACCATCTCAGAGAGATAAGGATGGCTGAAAGCCACTGCTCCTGTTCCTAATGGGCTAACCTGACAGAAATAGGCCGCCTCAAGGAGGATTCTAAGGTGTTTACAAATGATTCCTTTAAGGTTTGAAGTAAATTTATGTGTACAAACATGGCTTGAAACTAGGATCCGGTTTTAAAACATTATACGGTGTGGGTGGTATGGTAAGATATTGTACAGGTTATAGAACTAGTGACCTTAGCATCTTGGAATGCCTCATTACAGGAAACTAAAGTAGTATTTAGTAAGCTCAGGTCATTGGTCATATGCATATCTAGCATATTTGTGGTTTTACATTATTCAGTTGTTGATGATGGAAAGAGAACATTTTGTTCATGTTTTTGTTTGGTGTATTCTATCACCCATGGACTAGAGTGCCAACCTAGGTTTGCCTAACATCTTAACTTTCCCATATAACTGATATCTTGCCTCGACTCTTTATTGGCAATTGCATATTACATGTAACATGTTAATACTGTCTGACACATGCTTTTTATTTGAAGAAATGTAAAATGTCTACTACTATATTTATTTTTCTAAGAGGTCGTTCATTTAGAGCTGTATAAAAGTGTCATATGATATGGTAGATAGCAAATCCCAACCTAGAATTAAGAGTATTTTATGGGTGCAGTAATCATAATTTTTGTAGGCCACCCACTGCTGTATACCATTTTACCTGTTTTTTCCTCGTGCCTTACCATTAATGAGGAGGGAAGCCAGTTATATCATGTAGCTGTGGACACTTTTACTGTCTGATCCAGCCAGAGTTTTGCCTGGTAAAAGCCCCCTGGAGCACTGTCAACTTAATGGTTCAGTTCATGAGCCCAGGTGTGGCAGATTCTGCATTGAAGTCATCATTTTGTACCATAGTCTGACCTTTCTGGGTACCCTAGCATGTTCTAGGCCAGATATTATGGACAGGTGACCTAATTTTCTCTGTGGAAGGCAGTGGATTGGCAGGGAATTGATGGAAAATCAGTTCAGACATGAATATTTCAAGGCCTTTCTAGCCACAAAAGTGGGATGATTAAGTATGATGTACGCATTTAGTGTTAAGTGTGCCGCTCACTTCTAAATGTTTTGAGGCAAGAAATGTATGCATGGTTAGACAGTAATGACTTGTATGTGTGGCTTGGCATGTGTGCTGTCACATTGAACCAAAAAGGTCGTGTGAAATGTCAATGTTATATAGGACTCATTTGGTAATGCCTGGGGTAGATTAGGAAACTTGTTTGAGAAATGACAGTTTGCCTTATTATGTTTTCTGTGGTAGGGGAAAGCATATTGTTCTTGCTGGTGTGTTCTATTTCTGTCTTCTTCTGTCAGTAGCCAATCACAGCTTAGGCTAGATATCAACTGTTAAGCAAATATGAGAATTTTTTTCTTCACTCGTACGCAATACTTCAGGGCCAGCCTACTGGTATAGTATTGTGTGCGAGTTGCTTGACAAAAGCATTCTGTGTTTTTGCAAAAATGTCGCCTTTCTGGTTTTTGACAGTTCTTGTTGTAGCCATGGATTTTTTTAATGTTGTATCAATTCTAAGAATACAGAGACCTTTCCAAGACCATATGCGATTCAAACAAACAATGCCAACTGCAATTAAAGTCTCCATAAATCTTGGATACAATTTCACATGGCCGCTAAGTGTTGCTGGGACAGGAGTTCGCCCGAGGCAGTGCATGCTGAACTTTGTATTCTCAACTAGTAACCTTCTTTCATGTGAGCTAATGACATCTGGTACTACTAGTGGTAGAAGCACTTTGCTAATCGACAAAGGTCCAAGGTTTATGGGATCTAGAATTGAAAATGTCATTGACCTACACAGCTGCAATACACAAAGTAGAAGCTGCTTTAGGTTGTTTTTCTAATGGGTTTCTATTTGCTGAATTCCGAGCTGTTGTTGAACTTTGTATGGAGAATTTATTAAAGTAATAAAACCCAATAAATTAGCCCTGTTGCCAAGAGACAGCCCTAGTGGCCCCTGCTGATGATGTTGTTTTGTTAGCCAAACACACCCAGGTAGTTGGAAGCGTTTAATCTCCCTACCTTACCTACCATCAAAGGCTGCGCAATCACGCATGACAAAGGTAACTTCCTGTTAAGAACAGCTTGTGATTCACCTTTTTGGCACATTTGTGTAATTCACAGGTGATCATCTAATCATTATCACCCCCTTTACTGTGTTGTTATTGTGGGATTGTCCCTTTGTGAAGGTGTTAAAGACTTTTGTCTAAACTCCCAGGAGGTGTCATACTTCTAGTATCAGGTAAGTATTTCCCTTTGTCCAATTATGTAGGCAGCTTCTTTAGATGGTGTTAGTAACTTTGTTTCTTTTTAATTAACAATATTGGCTAATTGTTAACACATTTCTTATATTTCCTTTGGGTTAATTACATGCATATACACTGTAGGTTTGTATTTTAACTCCATGTAATTTGTCTAGACATGTTTTCTAAAAAAAGTCCTTTCAGTTTACAAGAGTCTAAAAACTCTTGGTGTAGTGTAATTGTTTCCAACTTGTTTTTAAGTTGAGTAAAAAAGTTCTTTATCAGTGAATTCACTTCCTAATGGCAATGATGACTTGTTCCACTTCACACTGTGCTTTCCAAGTTGTTTTTAAAGCAGACTTCTCATTTTCTTGTCTTGGCTTTTCTGTTCTAACCAAAACCAATGTCTACACCTATTCTACCTGAAACCAGGCCTCCCTGTTCACTGTATGTCATCCTCGGGGGTTAGCATAAGTCATTTGCCAACAAGCCGCATATCTGGTTTAGCGTACATCATAGACAAAACTGGCTCCTATGTCACCGAAGTCTAAACATGTAGCAGAAAAGCACTTCATGTGTTTGATAACAAAGTTTGCCAATGTTGAACCACGGGTCATGATGACGGGGCACCTGGCATGTTCCCATGGTGACTATCAGCCCTTATCTTACCTGGAGGTACCATCTGAAGTGTCAAGGTCATAATGTGTCATTGATCAGGAGTTGTAAGGCTTCTTGTGATGCAGTATTTCCATGGTTGAACCAGGGAACTGGGTATATGTTGGATGATCAAGAAGGAACAATGAAGAAAATACCTTGAACCAAAATAACTTCATAACAATGCTATTGGATCTAGATTTATAAATTATTTCACATTGGATGGAAGAATCGTAGCTATCAGAAGTTTCGCTCGCATAAAGTTTGTCCGTCTTTTGAGAAAAAAAGACTGCTGTACCTCTTACTCGATCATCTTTGATGTTCAGCGCGTTTGGTTCTGTTATCACGGCTGTAGTGTTGCCTATGTTTATAAAAGACAGTGGAGGCATTTGCTACTTTGTGGTCCTAAAGATCAGAAGAAAAGTGGAGAAGCCAACCATGTAATACAGACACAGTTCTATTTTTGTTTCCAATCTCATGTTTGTGAACAATGGTTCCCAGCTGCAGGTGTTTTTTTCCTGTGTCTGTCTATAATCCTTTGAGTAAGGATGCAGCAGGACTGAGGTGTAATTTGCCCAAGGGGTAAGGAAACGAAACAAAGTTGTCTTACGGATAATGCTGTTTTTGTGCGATTACCCAGAGATTTTGGGAGGATATCATTATAATGGAAAATCAGCAAATTAGGTCATGGTTCTGAGTTTTTTGAGCAGCTGTGTACGTTGCTCTACATTAAAATGTATCTCACTATCTGGAAGGAAACTAGAAGGACAACTATGAAGAACAGTTTCAGTGCAGTTGGTACCAAACATGGCCTTTTACATTTAAAAAAACTGTGTGGTTCATTAGAATAACCTTGCTATCTTTGCGAATTGTTATATTTTTACAGTGAGTTGCGTGGTATTACTACACGTACCTGGAGTACCATAGCTTTGGATGGCATTCCATTTCAGGCCGTGATTTTTCTGATTTCTTCATTGCTCCCAAAGGCAGCATATTTACATCATGTAATGTGATGAGGTGGATGACACTTGAGGGAGACAGCAGCTAATGATATGTCCTCCCCGGAGTGTCGTTCTGCAAATCTACCAGATGGTTATCTGGTCCTGGGATGAGTGATGCTGTTGTGATGACCCTGGAAGAGGAGCCTTCCCATGTCCCTGCCTCCTCCAGCTGAGCTGCCCATCACCTCAGATCAGGAGATGATCCTGATGGGATTAGATGGATAATCCTGCCCATATTGGGATCATGTGGATGGCCTGTCCCAGTGGGTGAGCCACCTTGTATGGCTAAAATACTGGCTTCATATTATTCTGTATATGGAGTTGGAGAAGGTGAGGTAAACATGGCAGTTCCATTCCTGTTCATTTGGATGTAAGTTGTTTTTTACCCAGGAGATGAACACCCAGAACTCAGGGTTGTCCCCAGGGCTGTGCGTGCAGAATTTGGTCACTTGAAAGTGGAGTGGACAGGATGGGAATGTAGTAACCCAACTCTGACACTAAGCTCGGATGTTAATCCTGAAGGTGTTGTTTAGATCACAATTCGGACATACCGGTAGTATAATGTTGTATTTGACAAATAAAGGAATAACAGGAACTTCGGAGGAGATCTGGGTGGATGAACACTTTGGAAAGAACAAAGTAGTTTTGCCTTTGCCAGTTGAGTAGCCTTCAGGACGTCTCGGGTCACAGAGGGCTACAGAACACCTGCCTGACCCTGGTCAGGTAAAGTAGTCTCTGTCACCAAGGTCAAGTGTAGGGCGCCGTGCTGAAAGCGTCTGGACATGTCAGACCTTTTGTACAGAAGGCCGGTAAAGTAGCCGTTAGCCGTTAACCCTTACTTCTCTCTGCGTATTTGTTCAAAGAGTTGCTAGAGCGAAGTGGTGGACTGCACAAAAGGCACAAAGGCAAATGGCGCTCATTACCTCAAGGTCAACAGGGAGAAAGCTGCTTACCAGGCAATTATGTTGCTAATTTTTAGATCTTCCTGTGGACTATACATTCCACCAAAGAAACTTACTAAATAGAATTGGTGAAACTTAGACAGATGGGAACTATTGTGAGGATATTAAGCAGGCATCAAAAATATGACCACAAAAGCTGAGATTTAAGGTGACATGTTAAAATGCACACAAAGGTAGGAAGAATAGCGTACAACAAGGGCATTACAGGCCATAGCATTGAAATGTAAAATGCATTGATACTGCTCGTGCTCTCTGTACGGAAGCACAAATGTTGTCACAAGGCACCAGTTAAGACCAGACAAAGGGCTAGGGGGTCATGCATCATGTTTTGTGCTGGACCCACATGTCGATACAGGCCGCTTTTGAGCGCGAGCTGGACAACTGCACATGCTTTCAGCCCCTGGCGCTCCTTTGTTTGGGTTCCATTGAGCCCTTGACTTGCTCTTGTGGGAAATGATCTGCTCCAGTGGCGAGCATATTTCTACTTACTGAGCCCACTGAGTAGCAACATCCGAGCAGCCGCAGCAGTGTTCAAAGTCACCTCCCTTCCTGCAAACCTAGCCTGGTCTCGCTGTGTTTTGTCTTGCTTAATTAGATCTAACCATTTTTAGCCGTAATAATGGCAGACATTTTGTTGAATGCTGTACCCTGTAGACTTTGCTGTTTAGGCTTGTCAGCTTTTTACATTCCAATGACATTCACTCTGCAAAAAGATGGAGCCATAGTTAAGCACCAAGCATGGAGGCCTTGTCTGTTGTTGGGCTGAAGGGCTCTTAAATGTCTACTGAGGGAGGCAGGAGTGAAAGGTCCTCATAACATTCCTGCCAATACAAGGCAGTCCAGACCCTCTCTGTACAAAGGTTTGGGACATGGAGCCTCACAGGTGCACAAACAAACATGCTTCACACAACTAAGGAAGTGTGCAGAGTGTGTAGATAGACATCTCGTCTGGTCATCTGAAGATGTTGGAGTTTTCTGATTCCATTGGGCAGTGAAGGTGAAGTATTGTTACCCCCAAGCGGGTCAGAAACCCTTTGGCTAAACACTTGGTTTCACTGAAGGTAAGAGAGAAGTGAGGAAATACAAGACCTTTACTCTGTAGTTGAACTTCAAGTGAGTCAAATGGACCATATAAATTGAAACATTTTAGAAGTCTTCTGTCTTGTCTGAATAGATCTAAGTACTTACCTACAATTTCAACTGCAATATTGGCTTTTACAGAAGGCTGGTTTAGGAAATCCTGTGCTCTGGACTTATCCAGCCATGGCCTGATTGCATTATGGATATCAAGATCAATCAGGATATGTTTCTTGTTGAGGCATAATCTCTGGTAGTGTATCATGGTATAAATCCATGTCTTAAGCTGTTGCCTTGATACCTAACAGAGGAAATAGAAAACAGCCCAATTTCCCCATGCTAAGCCTGAACTTGGCCTCGGTCCAAGTCTGTGCATACAAGTTCATCCAGCTGTTTTTGTAGAGGCTGCACAGTTCAAATACAGTGAGCCGTCAGTAATCAAGTTTTTCCTGACTACCATTGTATCGCGGCAACAGGCCAACCCATTCACTCACCCAGACTCGCTCAGTCCCATAGCTTGGAGGTCCAAAATTTTACCCCAGTTGTAGGCTTGCTCCGATTCCGAACTTGTGCAACATTACCAAAACAGGACAGGCAAGGCAGACAGGTCAACTTGCCCCCGGTTATGCCCAGCAACCTTGTTGGCCCACTAGAGCTGACCTCATCCTTACATCTGGTTATTTTCTGCATCATGATTTCTACATTGTATGTTGATGCTGTATGCATCCAGCCATGGTGTTTTCTTTCATGTCTCATTGCATTTCACTTTGGAACAGTTTTTCGAAAGGTTGTAGTCGTATTTGCATACATTGTGCTTGTCAACGAATAATTGAAGTAGGTTACCCCCCACCCCCAAACAAAGTTTCAAGTTGCAAACGTTTTAGTGATTTTAATTTCTAATTCTGGTAATTTTCTCCTGCCCATTCTTTGCACTTTGGTTGTTCAACAGAATCTTAATTACGGGTTCCAGTGTCAGGACACTGGCAGATTTGTGTTTAGTTGATATATGAACTATTTTCTTTTGTGATGGTGGGCAGGTCCAGACATAATCAATTTTTTGCAGCCTGTATGTGATGGATGATTGAAAAGTTTGGGAACCAGTTTCTCTTCCTTAGACCACAGTATTTGTTTGTGCCCTGTTAGTGGCTCAGTGTTACATTGTCCCCAGTTGGCCGAAAAAATTCTGCTGAATCCAGAAGTCCATTTTAAAGTTGTTGACAGCCCGACAAGAAATCATGTTACAAAGAAAACAGAGAAGCCGAGT